>NW_006921862.1:1845000-1845943 GCF_000298275.1 Orycteropus afer afer
AGGGTTTTCAGTGACCACTTATTTACAAATTATCAACCACCTACCTAATGGGGGTTGGGATGATGATTCAGTTCATTTGAAATTAATCAAAAGTAAAGGTGAGATAGAAGTCTCTGAAAAACAAGATGAAGAAAAGGGATTTGATTCTCATATACCTTGTAAGAACAGACCTAATAGATAAAATCAAGTGTATTTATTATGAGAAGAAAATATATTAATGTTTCCACTACCCAGCCTAGAGAAAGTAATACAACAAAATTTATTTGGTAAGTCATGCATGTATTTTCTTACATTTCTTTCTTATGTACTACATACTTGACATGTCCTATCAGTGCATAACAAATTTCTGTAAAAACAATTTTGTTGCATAATTTATTACCCACATATAACTGTTTCTGGTACTGTACTAAGGTCTTTGTCTATTAACCTTTTCTGAATTTCCTTTTAGAAAAATGCAAATCTCCTGTGTTCATGAAAAGCACATCTTTAATTAGCTTTTTAATAACCTCAGAGGGAAAAAAAATAGGATTTGTTTATACTTTAACTATTTAGGATTCCTTAGCCCAGTGGTAAAGACAAACAGTTCTTTTATTTAATCAAATGTTCTTTATTTCCATCCCCCCAACCATGTGGCTGAGTTAACTTCTTCATCACCTAGCGTTTTTGACATCCACAGAATGTTCAGATCTCTGCTACGAAAGAGAATATACAAAGGAAGAACCTCATTGTCATCTGTTTCTTTTTGGATAAATCAGGAATGGCAAGGATGGATTTATTTCTATTTTCGCTTTGTTTTTACAAGAACAAATAAATGTCAGTTCTCATGTCTTGATACATTGAAAAAAATCTCTCTGTGGTCCCTCCTTTGTTCCAGCACTATCCCCTCCTTTCCTTTTGACATGACCATGTGATTCTGTTTTCTCCAGATTAGGCTGTTGAGGTG
>NW_006921862.1:1846921-1850668 GCF_000298275.1 Orycteropus afer afer
TAGCAAAAAAAAAAAAAAAAAGTAATGGTCATCACAGTTGTATTCATGATTTGTGGCAGTTAGCCAAATATTCTTTTCGTTTGGTAGGAAAACACCTAAGAGTCATATACGTCTGAAATTACAAAGAAGGCTGTGGGAATTTTGCGCTAAAAATGCAAACCTTCACTATGTTTCTGAAGCCTTCACCACACTCTCAAAGGTCTGGTCAGGAACAGTTAGTTCATGGCTACTGTTCCCCATGACTGCTCACCTTCAAAGTGTGATTGGGATGAAGGAAGGGATTTTCCTCTTCAGCTTTCTTAAGGGTTGAGTTCTGCATCAGCTGAGAGAAGGGAGCTGCATAGGTAGAGGTAAAAATATCACCATGATTATAGAGGCTGGCATGGATGGCATGGCTTAGGTGTACTATCACAACTGACTTTCTGGTTATAAGCCCCAGACTGGGAGAGACTTTGGTTCCCTATTATAGGTAACCCTGGAAGACCACAGGCCTTCTGCTCAGGGGTGAGTCTTTATTGCTAAGTTTTCACTTGGCTGAGAGCAAAACACTGTACATGTTCCCTACATGAAGGCCAATGCCAAAGAGAAGGAAGAATCAGCTACATTTCGCATACCCCGTTCCTCAACCCAGATTATGTTTCAGTTCAGTCACTAGGGGATGTGGAGAGGTGGGACTATTACACGAACAGGTGTCTCTCCACGTGGAAGGGACTATGAGAGTGGAGAATCGGTGCTCTATCCTAGTGTTCTTGATAGATAGAGCATATGCATATGTTCATGCTCTACAAATGCTTGGATGTGATGCTGTCCAGTGATGCTTTTCTGTCATTTGTTTATGCTGCTAGCTCCTGGCATTTTCATGACCAAGGAGCCATTTGGTTTATTTTTCTTCTGTGGCCCTCAAATTTTGCAAAAGAAAAAACAAAAAACTTTGTCCCCTATATATTTACCAAGTAATAATTCATTTTCAAAAAGTCCAAGAGACTCACATTTCCTCAAATTGGAGCTGTGACAAGCTAATGAAAATATGACATTTATTTACTTTTGGCTACATGTATGTTTCTCACTGTGTTGTTGTTGCTGTTAGGTGCCGTCAGTTGGCTCCAACTTATAGCAACCCTTATGTAAAACAGAATGAAATACTGCCCAGTCCTGTGCCAGCCTCACAATCCCTGCTACCCCTGAGCCCATCATGGTAGCCACTGTGTCAGTCCATCTCTTTGAGGGTCTTCCCCTTCTTCACTGACCCTCCACTTTACCAAGCATGATATTCTTTGCCAGGGAATGGTCCCTCCTGACAGCATGACCAAAATAGGTGAGACAAAATCTGACCATTCTCCAGTGTGTGACCGCCAGTTATTTGATGGACCAAAGTAGAAAGAAAGGGAAAGGAAAGGTGGCATCCCACCACTAAAGCTCCATTTTCTGTAAAATATTCTTTTCTACTAAATAGTAAATTCAAATTATATATTCATTTCTTTCTTTCCTAAAGAAAGAATGATGTTTTGTGCTGTCCAGTCAATTCTGACTCATAGCAACCCTGTAGGACAGAGTAGAGCTGCCTCATAGGGTTTCCTAGGCTGGAATCTTTACAGGAACAGATTACCACTTCTTTTCTTCCCTGGAACTGCTGGGTGGTTCCAAATTGTCAACCAAGTGCTTAACCATTGCACCACTAGGCCTTCTTCTTGGACAAATTCTTAATCTCTATTTCTTTACCCTGTATGTCTGTGAACCAGCTTTCGAGACAGAATGTTTCCTTCTGTCTTTATCTTTTAAATTTAAACATTAAAAGTAATTTAAACCATATTTAAACATCATAGGGAGTTCTGGTAGCTTATTGCCTAAGGCATTTGACTGCTTACCAGAAGGCTGGTGGTTCAAACCCACCGGCCACTCCTTGGAAAGAAGATTGGGCAATCTACTTCTGTAGTGACACCGCCTCAGAAACCCAAAGAGGGGTCATTATGAGTCAGAACCAACTTGAAGGCACTGAGTTTTAGAGTTTAAACATCAGGGGATAAAATAAATTTCAGAGGTTATCCTCCATTATAATGTATTAAATACTCAGTGAATACCCTATATGATGCTATGAAATTTGAACAAAATAGAACTAACTGGTATCTTTCCTACTCCCAAGGGTTTTGGTCTTATTTTCCAGGCAGGAATATGCCTAAACCACCAGTGGAAAAATAAATAAAAACATTGCTTATATATTTGTTTGCAATGGAATCTGAAAGAAGCCAGATACAGACATTCCTTGCCAACTTGAGTAAATTTATGCTCTCAATATCTATTATGAACTGGCATTATCCTAGAATTAAACAGTATACTCTTGGGATTTCAATTGGCTGAGAAGACAAATCATTGGATTATATTCTATACTTAAATCATGTTGTCTTATGCTTAACCTGTAGATCATCTTGGCAGAATAATCTCTTCAGCTTGTATGGGCTTATGGTGTTGATGACACTGGGACAACAGAATGAGAAATGGTGGTTTTAGTAGATTTTTTCATTACGAAAAAGTGACGGGCCAAGTCAGTCCACACAAAGCTCCATCTTCTTTTCCGACAAAAGTCAGTTTTGATATTGAGGATATAAATGATACTGAGTTTATAATCAGGCTGACATCACAAGGAAAAGAATCAGATGCTTAGTATAAACAATTAAAGTGGCCACATTCCTTTAAAGAAAGTGCTATGAAGCATCTACTGTTGGCAAAGATATTTTCAGAAAAGAAGAGTTTAATTTCATTTAATTATTTTCACAAATGATCAGTTTTTTTTAAACTAAATGGATTACTTGTGAGACACTCTTGTCTAAACACTAAGCTCATTAGTCTGTTTTTCTTCTCAGTAGAGTTGAACATATATGCAAATGTGGGCTGTGACTTTTGTCTATTAATTGTATGTCTGCTCTTAGAAATGGTAAATCTGAATGAACTCTCCCTTATCCTAAGCCATACATCAGACCATACCAATCATTCTTATTCTTTTCATACCATTCTTTTAGTAGAAAAGTGGAAGAAGAAGCATTAATTCTTGACATTGTGAAGAGTCAATACGTAAACAATTTTTAATTAAAAATATTTAACCTCTTTAAACCAAATAATTGCTTACTTTTCCTATTTTTATGCTCTTTCCTCTATTAGCAGGCTTTCTTTTAATTCTTTGACACTTATCTAATCATCCACTCATTCATCCATTCATTTGTTCATTTATCAATTTAGCAAAATACTGTTCACTCTGGAAGGCAAAATGCTAATTAAACTTACGTTCTCAAATATTTACATTTTTAGAGAACAGTTAATTGTGGCCCTTTATAATACATTTCCAGATCTTTTAAGGTAGATACCATCACCCTTATTAAGATTCGATGTTCCCATCTTTCTTTTATCCCTCATCATATTTTGTACTTTCCATTTCTTTAGCCATCTGTGCCACTTCTTTGAGAATCTTTAAAAGCACCTTTCAAATTTATCTTTAAGGGAATACTAAATATAAACAGTAATCCAACCAGAATCTGCTCATTACTGAGTAAAGATTTGGAATTTCCTCCAAAGGAGGACTCTAATCACTTGTAACACTGCCCTAGCCTCAATATAGAACCTTTGCTGTCAATGTTGGACAAGATTTTGAGTGGAAACCAGATAAGCTTTTTCTAAGAACTGATAAAAAGACTACTGATTTTGGTATCTTGTGGGTATATAGTTGTTAAGTCTTAGTTGTTGTTGTTGTTAGGTGCC
>NW_006921862.1:1854638-1857375 GCF_000298275.1 Orycteropus afer afer
TGCACCTTATGGCCTTTGCATGTCCTGGTCCTTGTCTGGAATGCTTTTCTCGTGGCTTGAACCTCTACCTGACCTCATTGTCTAATCCAGGTCTCTGCTGAAATGTGACCTTCTCAGTACCTTTTTTTAGATTTGGAATCCTCCCTCCCCCAATGCTTACTTTATGAGCTTATTACAGTGAGAGGGAAATGGGTATAGTTGTTTCTGAATCAGAGAAGCCTCTTCCCTTGGAAGAGCTGGTGACATAGTATAACATTTAATGAGGATTCCTCACAGCAAAACTGACTGTCCCCTCTAAGAACCCTTTTAACTTTCCAAATGTGTAACATCTAGATGAGACCCAGACATCAGTGGCTCCACTGAAGATTGATTAAAAGTGTAGTAAACATGCACAAACGTGCCCTTGGTCTGTGAACCACAGGAAGAATCGGGCTCCGCATAGACTTTCTTGTAATGATTTTCATTGTAGACCATGATTTTGAGCTACTCTTGGTTTTCACAGAGAGGCCTTTATAACCAGTGCTGTTATCAATCAACAGTTCAAGAAACTAATCCTGGCTGATTTGCTGTTTTGAGGACTTTGTTATCCACAATCTCAGAAGGGAACATACTACTTACTGATAATTCCAAAGTTACTGAATTTTCTCAGATTTTCAGAAATTCAAAATAGCAAATAGATAGGAGAGAAGCACAGGCATTATTATAATTCTTAAGGTCTAATTTATGTACAAAAAAAAATGAAACTTACTGCTGTCAAGTGGATCCCGACTCACAGCAACCCCTCCTTGGGTTTCTGAGGCGGTATCTCTATGGAAGTAGATTGCCCAGTCTTCTTTCTGAGGAGTGGCTGGTGGGTTTGAACGGCCAGGCTTCTGGTTAGTGATCAAATAATTGAAGAACTATTTTTTTTTTTTTTTTTTAGGTATACTTGAAACCTATATTCCTCAAATCATCTTTTACAGAAATTTGTTAATGCTCTACATTCTCCAAGTACTATTCTAATTGCTGTGGGAAAAGCACTGAACAAAATCCTTTGACTCATGGAGTTTATATCCTAGGAAGGACTTCTGGTGGCATAGTGCCTAAGGCATTTGACTGCTAACCAGAAGGCTGGTGGTTCAAAGGAAGGAAAACTGGACAATCTACTTCCGTGGTGATAATGCCTCGGAAACCCAAGGAGGGGTTGCTGTGAGTTGAGATCAACTCAATGGCAGTGAGTTGAGTTTTTTCGTTGAGGAAGAGATAGATAATAAACATGCTAAAGTAAAATATGTTGTTGTTGTTAGGTGCAGTTGAGTCGTCTCTGACTCATAACGACCCTATGTACACAGAACAAAACACTGCTGGTCCTGTGCCAGCCCCATGATCCTTGCTATACCTGAGCCCATCTTCCATGTCCTCTTCTGAATCCAGCTAGCATTTCTGGAAGTTCTCTGTCAATATACTGCTGCAACCATTTTTGAATTAACTTCAGTAAGATTTTACTTGTGTACAATATTAATGATATTGTCTAATAATTTCCACATTCTGTGGGATCACCTTTCTTTGGAATGAGTCCAAATATGGATCTTTCCAGTCAGTTGGCCAGATAGCTATCTTCCACATCTCTTGGCATAGCCAAGTGAGTGCCTCCAGCACAACATCTCAGTGGGTATTCCATTAGTTCCTAAAGCCTTGTTTTTTGCCACTTCCTTCAGTGCAACTTCAACTTCTTCCTTCAGTACCATTGGTTCTTGATCATATGCCACCTCCTGAAATGGATGAACATTGACTAATCCTTTTTGGTAGAGTAACTCTGGGTATTCCTTCCATCTTCTTTTGATGTTTCCTGCATCATTCAATATATTGCCCATAGAATCTTTCAGTATTGCAAGTTGAGGCTTAAATTTTTTCTTCAGTTCTTTCAGCTTGAGAAATGTGAAGTGTGTTCTTCCCTGTTGGCTTTCCAACTCCTTGTCTTTATACATTTTGTTATAATAATTGACTTTGTCTTCTCAAGCTGCTCTTTGAAATCTTCTGTTCAACTCTTTTATCTTGTCATTTCTTCCATTTGCTTTAACTACTCTTCATTCAAGGGCAAGTTTCAGAGTCTCTTCTGACATCCATTTTGATCTTTTCTTCCTTTCCTGTCTTTTTTAATGCCCTTTTGCTTTCTTCATAGATGATGTTCTTGATGTCATCCCACAGTTCCTCTGGTTTTTGGTCATTGGTAGTCAATGCATCAAATTTTTTCTTTAGATGTCTCTAAATTCAGGAGGGATATATTCAAGGTCTTATTTTGACTCTTGTGAACTTGTTTTAATTATCTTCAGCTTCCACTTGAACTTGCATATTAGCAGTTGATGATCTGTTCCACAATCAACACCTCATCTTGTTTTGGCTGAAGATATTGAGCTTCTCCATTGCCTCTTGCCACGGATGTAGTCAGTTTGATTCCTGTGTACCCCATCTGGCAAAGTCCCTGTGTATAGCCACCATTTGTGTTGTTGAAAAAAGGTATTTGCATTGAACAAGTTGTTGGTCTTGCAAAATTCTATCATGTGATCTCCACTGTTATTTCCATTACCGAGGTCATATGTTCCAACTGCCAGTGATTTTCTTTGTTTCCAACTTTTGCATTCCAGTTACTAGTGATGATCAGCACATCTTGATTGTGTGTTCAGTCAATTTCAGACTGTAGAATTTGGTAAAAATCTTCAATATCCTCATCTTTGGCTTTAGTGGTTGGTGCATAAAT
>NW_006921862.1:1858240-1861550 GCF_000298275.1 Orycteropus afer afer
CACCTGGGGGCTCTCCCCTTGCCTGTTCCAGCCATTGGCCTTGGCTTCTTGCTTCCTGCTCTCATCTTACCTGTAAAATATAGTGGCTTCAAAAGAGATAAATGTTATAAAAGCAAATAAGGGAAAAGGGAATAAGAAGTATTAGGGGAGAGGGGATTGCAAATCTAAAAGTGGTGAGAAAGTCACATTTCAGCAAAAACCTGGATTAAAGATTGAAATGAGGTAGAGGCTCAAGCCATGAGAAAAGCATTCCAGACAAGGAACAACACATGCAAAGGCCCTAAGGTCCAGGGGCCACATAATGTTAAAGGAGCAATGGGTGGCCATTGTGGCTGGGCAGAGTGAGTGAGAGTGAGACTGGTTGCAGATGAGCTGAAAGGGTATCTTAGTCTCCTAAGGCTGCCATGACAAAATATCACAAAACAGGTGGCTTTAAAGAATGGAATTTATTTTCTCAAAGTTCTGGAGGCTAGAAATCTGAATTCAGGGCATCGGCAGGGCAGTGCTCTTTGCCTGTCGGTTCTAGGGGAAGATCTTTGCTGTCTCTTTCAGCTTCTGGTAGCCTGGAGCATTTCTTGGCATTCTTTGGCTTATAGATTGATTCTCACATGGCTGTCCTCTACCTGTGCGTGACTGTATCCTTGTCTATCCTTCTTTACAAAAGATGCCGCTCAGAAGGAATTAGAATTAGGACTCACCCTACTCCAGTATGATTTCATTAATTTAACTGATAATATCTGCAAAGAAAACCCTATTGCCCTAAACAAAGTCACAGTCTTTTGTGCAGAGATCAGAACTTCAGCATATCTTTTGGGGGGATACAATTCAGTTCATTAACAGAGGGATGCCAGGGACCAAATCTAATAGTGTTTATGGTCCATTTTAAGGCCTTTGGCCTTTTCTCTAACAAGATTAGAAGTCACTGGAGGATCACTCTTGCTGCTCTGTTGAGAAGAGGCAAAGTCTTTGTTGTTTAGGAAGGTAGTTGATCACTAAAATACTCTGAATGTTATCAAGTCATGAAACATGCTGCTTTGTTGGCTTGAAATAGTTT
Source organism: Orycteropus afer afer (assembly GCF_000298275.1). NCBI lineage: Eukaryota > Metazoa > Chordata > Mammalia > Tubulidentata > Orycteropodidae > Orycteropus > Orycteropus afer. The sequence goes on from NW_006921862.1 coordinate 1,859,295, forward strand.
ATGTCCACCTTTAAATTCCCAATTAAGCAATTATTTAGGTTCTAGTGGCAGTCTGGTAACTGTTTTATATATTATTATTTTAATTTGCTATTTCAACACATCTTTAGTTTGTAAAATAGTACAGCTTCTCAGCCATTGTATTCATAGTTGGCATTGAATTTACCATGGTGATTTTTTTTTTATTTCACCATATTTGATATTTTTTACTTTATAGATTAATTGGGGCCTGGGAACATAGATGACTGAAAAGCCTCAGGTACTCAACATTATTTTTTGGTGCACTAATATTAAATGAAAACTTAAAGTAAATTCATTTATAACCCTATGTTCCTACAAATAAATCTGTTTTTATTTTTTAGTGGTCCCTTCTGTTTTGTTCATATGATTCATAATTTTTACATAGTCACTTATGCTGCTTTTTTATCTGCATTTATCTCTTTATCATAAGAATTTCCAATTACTGTATAATTTTCATAGTTAGAGTTATTTTATATATATTTACCCATTCCCATATTACTGGGATTTTACTCTCTTTCCACCTTTTTGCTATAATAAATCCATGGCTGAGGAGTCCATAACTTCTGTAGAACGGCCATGAGACATTTTATTGGAAGCAGTTAAAAGAACAGGAAACGAGGAGTCAGAAGACCTGGAATGTGGTCCCGCCTTTCTGCTAACCAGCTTTGGAAGCTCAACAAAGACACTTGTCAGGGTTCAGTTTAGGGGTGCGTGATCTACAAGGACCCTCAAACTCTGGGATTTGTGATTCTGAATTCTGCTTTTAAATTCCTGTTCATTTTATATCTGTCCACTTCTGTGAAATGGATGCTGACTTATGAAGGCCTTCATATAGAACACAATGAAACATTGTTGTGACAGAAAAACAGGCATTCTGGGAGAGAGCCTACTCAGTGTTACCTTAAAACAAACCAAACCAAACCCACTGCCGTAGAGTCATATACAACTCATAGCTACTCCTCCTTGGGTTTCCAAGGTGGTATCACTACAGAAGTAGATTGCCCAACCTTCCTTCTGAGGAGTGGCTGGTGGGTTTGAACTGCCAGGCTTCTGGTTAGCAGTCAAGTGCCTTAGGCACTGTGCTACCAGAGCTCCTAGTGCTACGTTAATGGTCAAACTACACCTTTTTTGGAAGTCAGCTATGTTGAAGAAACAGGCACATGATCACTCATTCATGTTAATAATCCATGTGAAGCAGGGCCATCTGGGTTTGCAGCTGCAGCACAAAAATACTTCATACAAAGCATCTGTAGGTCCCCATCTCATTAAATGGGATAACAGGAAAAGCTGTGAGACAGGGAGAAATTCTTTTCTTAGCCTTGCACCTCTTCTTGGAATTCTAGTATGCTGAGCCCAGAGAGAATTACTGTATTTTTTTCCCCATACAGCATGCCCACGTAAATAATATGCACACATACACCATGCATAGTGTGCAGGGGAAACTAATGTGCAAGGGGGTTGTGCAGTTTGCAAAACACTTGAAACGTGTGTTATTTGTATAAAAATACGGTAATCAAATAATCTCCTCCATTTCTTTTTCAACTATAGCTGATAGATTAAAAGCTTATTTTTATAGCAAAATGTATCTCCATATATCTTTTATTTCAACCTCCCTGTGGGGCCCACTACTTAAAAGGCTGTCATACATTAATAAGTAGACAGATGTTTCTTTGGAGATATGATGGGAAGGTGTGAGAGGGGCAGAAATTCTTTAAACTTCACTTAGACTTGCCTTTGTGACTTTCATAGTAAACGGTTATTCTTAACTGGAAGAATGTGTTGCTTGAGGGAGAGGTTCACTGTTCCACTCATGTGACTCTCTCTCTTTCTCTCTCTCTCTCTGACTTGCCTCCCAGTTAGTCCCATCCACCTCATTCCGTAGACTTTAGTGTTGGCACAAGCTCTCCCTTTTATTACCTATGCCGTGGCCTGTTGAAGCTTTCATTACTGCCCATCTGGATCTGGGTGATAATTCCCCATTTAGTCTCTCTCACTTCTTCCTTCCTTCTCAGTTCACCTTCCTGCCCACTGAATCTTTGAAGTGCACTGTTCTACCCAGGTATCCTCTAGGGGCCATCTCTGCTGCCAGATAAAGTTCTGACTCTTCACCCTGGCATTCAGCATTTGATTTGCTTTGATGTTTTATTCCTTTCAGCTCATAGCATGCATACCTGTGCTCAGGTACGTGGGGTTATTAACTGTTCTGACTTTCCCCATCTTGTGTTTGATGCCCTCACT
>NW_006921862.1:1862585-1863743 GCF_000298275.1 Orycteropus afer afer
TACGGAGGATAAGCTGCTTCACTTCAGGCCAACTGATTTAAGCGCACATGACTACTTCATAGCAACATTTAGACTAATGTGTGACCAAACAACAAGGCACCATAGCCTAGACAGTTTGACACACAAAATTACCCATCAAACACTTCTCTTCCATTTCCTCCTTATTGCCTACCTGAAAGATCCTTAAGTTAGGAGCTATACTGCAAGGAGGTTGAGAACCCCTAAATACCCACACTGTAAACAGAAAAGCAATTCTCTGTCCTGATGGTTCAGAATGGAAAATAATGAGGAAATTGCAGAGGACATTTGTGTAAGGCCTTTGCTGCCCACATTCTCTCATTTTGAAAATTCAAAGGAGAGATGCTTACACAATGTGTTTTATAATCGGATTGTTTTTTCTCTTTCTTTTACAGGTTTCACCAAAGCTCATGCCAATGCAGCAGATCGCAGCTTGAAATGTGGAGCAGACATTTGTCCCAGGATGTGTGGGGTTTTTCCAGTTTAAGCACCCAGGATTTGATTGAAAGGAAGGTTGTAATCACATTTGTCTATTTAGCAAGCCATATTTGACTAGTCGTTTCCTAGCATCTGAGTTTATATAGCCAAAGAGGCTTTGTTCTCGCAAATGTGCTATAGCATTTTAAGAAAAGCATATATGATTATCTTATAAGTGTTATTAAGAGAGCTATCTTTACAACTGGTGCTCACGTTGAATGTATTTTCACTTTCTATGGTATATATGTTAAATTATATGCAGTTTTATCAAGATGGTTCCTTAGAAAGAGTTTCATTGACATGCTTACCCTCCTAAAAATATCAGGTAGAAAAAAAATGAAGAGGGAGAAAAAGAATTCCACCCAGAGAACAGCCAAGACAGTATTTTACTAGTACTACAAGAAAGATACACACATGTACGTAAGTTTGTAATTAGAAGGAATCCTCTCTTAAAGATTATTTATTTATCTTCCTCTGACTTTTCTTTTGGGGTTGCTTTTGTGATTAAATTTTATCTTAAAGCTATTTTCTTAGCTTTATTTTAGAGTAATTTTTGACCCTTTGGTCTCAAACAATTTCTTTAAAGCGTCCACCCCCTCTGACACTTTTTTTTATAGCCAAATAGATGTCCCAAGTAGGAAAGCAGACCATCGCTGGGTGGGG
>NW_006921862.1:1864263-1864918 GCF_000298275.1 Orycteropus afer afer
TTATTATTTTTTAGAAAGCAGTGTGGTTTTTCTTCTGCCAAGCTTACGTCCTTTAACAAAATATTTTTTAATTCACCCTTATTCAAATAGGAAAAATAATGAGGAGCAAATCAAGGTTTTAAAGAGTTAATGAACTTTTTTTCTTGGGGAATAAACATGGCGGAGAAGGTTTTATAAAGAACTTCTCCCAAGCATGCTCAGTATCAGACAGTCATCCAAGGAGATGGCCTTAGATGCATCCTGGGTATTATAATAAAAATTGGAAAATATGGATAAAATCATCATAGTACAATTTTGCTCATTACTGAGGCTGGAGGTGATGAGTACATGAGAGTTCATTATACTATCCACTTTAGTAGCACATTTTTCATATTAAATGTTTTAAAAGGAAAGTCATAAATGCAGTATCCCTTACAACATCTTCATAATAACTACAGTTCTGAATAAGGAAAATTAGTGAAAGTTTCTTAGGTTTTGAATAAGAAATTAGGTCAAGAAGAACTGTAGCCTTAATAGAAGAGAGAATTTGATGATGAATCTTTAAAAATCAAGGCTCCTTTTATTCTTCCAGTCACTAATAATGTGAAATAGGAGAATAAAGATAAATGCAAAAAGCCTGAAAAAGTACTCACTAGCCATCAGGAGCTCTGGTAGC
>NW_006921862.1:1867523-1870086 GCF_000298275.1 Orycteropus afer afer
CAAATGCATTAGGCACTATGCCACCAGAGCTCCTAAATACTTTCTTTAGAAGGCTGTTTTAAGAATTTAAAGATACATATCTTAAGTACCTAGTACGTAGTAGTCTTTCATTTTGGAGATCATTTTTTCACTTGTACATTTTCTAGGACTCTTGAGTTTCTCCCTCTTTTGCTCTTTGGGGATTTTTCTTGTGTTCATCTCTGGATTATAAATAATATATAGTATATATATAGTAAAATCTGTGGTAATGGGGAGATAAAACTAATGACCAAGGAGAGATACAGTTTATCTGTGCTTCTTAATTATCCATTGTCTTCCTAGCCAACTATAGCATATGAAATCAAGAATTACTGGCATTAAAGATAATAACAATTTTAAAAGATTTAAAGATGAGCATAAATTCTCGTGGCAGTCTTTCACCACTTATTTATCATCAAGGATACCTGTTGATTTTAAAATGTAGTAGTGAGAGCCTGTATTGGACTTGTAATGAGAAGTTATAAAAACCGGCATTCTGTCACCAGTAATTATGTGCATATCTAGATCCATCTACTTATGTGAAGCAGGCAGTGAGCCTTTTCAAAAGTATAATGATAAAAATAACCCTTTCAAAAAGCAATCCAGCAATTTTCTACTTCCTTTAATGGTGGTATAGATTGTCACAGATGAAACTGGCCACAGAAAGCAACCAGGAAAGCTGCATAAGATAAAATACCCTCTTACTCCCCCCACATACACCAATTCCTGAAGGTATTGAAGAGCATGTGATACAGCTGAACCTTTCTGGAGCAGAAATGAAGTGCATTGAGGTTGGTCTGATATTCTTAACCTGACATTCCATGGCATTTTTCCCCTTGAGGTATTTGCTAATTTATAAGATTTATCGGGCCAAGAAGCTTAGAAAATAAAGTGCAGCTAACAGTCTGAAAAGTTCAGAAAATATTAAGCTGCCTTATGAAGCTGTTATTTGTTGTTAGGTGCCACCAAGTCACTTCAACTCATAGCGACCCTGTATGCAACAGAACGGAACTCTGTCCAGCCGTGCGCCATCCTCACAATCCTTGCTATACATGGGCTCATCGTTGCAGCCATGTGTCAGTCCATCTTGTTGAGGGTCTTCCCCTTTTTTGCTGACCCTCTATCAACCATGATATCCTTCTCCAGGGAATGGTCCCTTCTGACAACATGACTGAAATACGTGAGATGAAGTCTGGCCATTCTTGCTTCTAAGGAGCATTCTGACTGCAATTCTTCCAGGACAGATTTGTTAGTTCTTCTGGCAGTCCATGGTACTTTCAGTATTCTTTGCCAACACCACAACTCAAAAGCATCAAGTCTCAGTCTTCCTTATGAAGCTTTGTTGTTATGTGCCTTCGAGTCAGACCTGACTCATAGGGACCCCTCCTTGGGTTTCTAAGGCAGCATCACTATGGAAGTAGATTGCCCAGCCTTCCTTCCAAGGAGTGGCTGGTGGGTTTGAACCGCCAGCCTTCTGGTCAGCAGTCATGTGCCTTAGGCCCCATGGTACCAGAGCTCCTTATGAAGCTAGGGGGACAAAAATTAGAGATCAGAGCCAGGCAAGGAGGAGGTGTCCTATTAAACACTTGAGTTCCAACTACTTCCCCAGAAGGGCTATACTTCAGAAGTAAAGGTAAACCAGAAATAGGCCTTCTTTATGAAAGTATTAGAGGTAATAACAATTTTAAAAGAAATTCTGTTCTCAAAACCTGCTCAGTCCCTGATTGAAATAAGGTGGCATCCCATTATCTCACTACCTAACCGAAAAGTAAACCTCCCCAGAGGACTGCAGGAAGAACCTCAATGCCACGATGTTTTATAAACAGGTGATACAGAGGTACTGGGATTACTAGCCACGGACTTAAAAGAAAATACAATCGAATATAGATATGAGATGGAGAATTTCATCAGAAAATCAGATTATATATACATGTGTATATATAAAAGTTGCTCTGGTAGTGTGCCTAAGGCACTTGACTGCTAACCAGAAAACTGGCAGTTCAAACCCACCAGCCACTCCTAGGAAAGAAGGTTGGGCAATCTACTTCTGTAGTGATACTGCCTCGGAAACCCAAGGAGGGGTCGCTATGAGTTGAGTCCGACTCAATGGCACATAACAACAACAACAACATATATAAAAGATTGGAGGATATGGTTATATCAGATGGAAATGCTAACATAGTAAACAATCTACTAATTAATAGATTAGTATGAGAACAGAGGAGAGAGTGAAGGAGAATTAGTAAACAGGAAGATAAACTTGAAAAAACTCACTGCCATCAAGTCGATTTTGACTTACAGCGACCCCAAATGGGTTTCAGAAGTGGTAAATCTTTAGGGAAGTAGATTGCCCAGTCTTCCTTCCATGGAGTGGCTGGTGGGATTGAACCACCAACTTTCTGGTTAGCAGTCAAATGCCTTAAACACCTGTTCTGGTTACCTAGTGCCCGTCTGACAAGAAATATACCACAAATGGGATGGCTTAATCAAACATGAGTTTATTCTTACAATTTGGAGGCTTTAAGTCCAAGTTCAAAGTGTCAGG
>NW_006921862.1:1870911-1872234 GCF_000298275.1 Orycteropus afer afer
GAATGAAGAGCTGACGTCTTTAAAACAAAATTTTTAAAAACAATGGAAGCTAAGAGAAAGGAATTTTTTTTAAGTGCTGAAAGAAAATAGCTACTAATCTAGAATTCTTCTGTAAAAATACCTTAACAGGGCAAAGCAAAATAAAGACACATTCAGGCAGACAAAAATATTAGCAAATTTGTCACCAGCTGACCTGTATTAGAAGAATTAGAGAGTTTTTTAAGCAGAAGGGAAATGATTCAGGAAAGAAATACAAAAATGTAGATAGAATGAAGAGCAATGGAACGGGTAAATACAGAGGAAAATCAAATGATGATGTTCTGTGGGATTTAAAATGTGTATAGAAATATAATACATGACAATGGTAACAAATAGGATGGTGAGTAGAGTGAATGTGTTGTACAATTGGTATGTTGTCTGTAAAATGGCACAAGTACCAATTTATATGATATGCTAATAAATCAAGGATGCATGTTATTATCTTTCACGAAAAAGAAACAAAAAACCTTTGCTCTCATTGTTTCAGTCTCATAATGACCTCATAAGACAAAGTAAAATTGTTCCGTAAGGTTTTGAAGGCTGTAAGCTTTATGGAAGCTGACTGCCACACTTTATTCTGTGGAGCTGCTGGTGGGTTTGAACTGCTGGCCTTTTGGTTAGCAGCTGAACTTTTGACCACTTTAACCACCGCTCCTTCATTATGATCTTTTGGGCACACTAAAATAAGAGTAAAATAATGATGAAAAGCAAGAAGAGAAATACGGAATAATAAAAATTTTTGATTAATACAAAAGAAAATAAGAGAGAAAGTTACATAAATAATTAGGACAAATGGAAATTAAATAATAAATTGGTGTAATTAAGCCCAGATACATAAGTAAAAACAGTAAACATGAGTGTGTTCCTTATATTTGTTTTTAAGTGCTGTTGAGTCAGCTCTGACTCATAGGAACCCTAAGTACAACAGAACCAAACAGTGCCTGGCCCTGTGCCTTCCTCACAGTCATTGCCATGCTTGAGCCCATCCTTACAGCCACTGTGTCAATCCATCTTATGGGGCTTCCCCCTTTTCCCTGATCTCTACTTCACCAAGCTTGATATTCTCCAGGGAGTAGTTCTTTCTCACAACGTGACCAAAGTTTTTTACGTTAGACTTGAATAAATTAAATACACATAAGGATAAATACTAAATAAAATTGGAAAAGGATATAAAACTAATGGGAAATACTGGCTTAATTCAAAAGAAGTAAAAGGAGATAGGTGTAGGTGTAGATCTACAGGGAAGAGAAAGGGAGATGGGAGGGATGGGAGAGGGAACTGTGG
>NW_006921862.1:1872539-1881868 GCF_000298275.1 Orycteropus afer afer
GTAGATTCCTAGAAGCTGTGTTCCAAAGCCAGAAAGCTAAATGTCTACAGGATAAAGGATTTTTTAGAGGGACATTGGTAAGGTTTGTAATGCCAAATAGAAAATGTGGTGCAGGTGTGTGTGGGGTGTTATTCTAGAATGGAACCCAAGGGACATTACTTTGGGAAAGCCTTCATTTAATAAGATTGTAATGAGAACCCACTCAAACCTTAAAATGAGATTCAGAGGATTTATTTAAAGATCCATTTGAACAGGGGATGTGGGCTCCACCTAAATGAAATTGACTCCAAAATAGAAGAGCAGTGGACACATATTGAAAGAGTTAAAACAAAAAACCTTAAATTACATCATGTGATTGGAGATTACAAATTTACATCAGCATAAGGCAGAACTAAGAGAGGGTTGGTTAGAGGACATTTTTCTCTGAGAAACAGCTTGCCCAAGTGAAATCTTTCTTGTAAGTGGTTGCCAGGGAAATCAGATAAGAGTGGTGCCAAAGTCTTTTTCCTGAAACATTGTTTCTGTAGCTTTATTATAGAAGGAATATTTTTTGAGGCTATCTGGTAGAAAAGATATAGGTAGATCTTGAGAAATAGTTTACTGACATTCTTCCACTTGACTGCAGAGAAGATACCTCCCTGGCTACCCATGGTTGCTAGACAGATAATGAACCTGAAGAACAGGCCCTGTTAACTTCAGTTTTAATTCCGCTGAATGTAGCAGAAACATGGGCTTAGTTCAGGCATTTTACTTTGGTTAAAGGTTCAGGAAAATTTCTCTCATACAATTCCTCCTCTTGATCAGGGGTTTCATTGAACATCCTTTGACCAATTTAAGAATCAGTTTATTCTGCATGAGCTTGACTCTTTAGTGGCTGGCTGCTTGAACCAGCAAGAATTTAAGACCCCAGATGCTGTGGGATAGAAATGGCTGGGCATCATTATTTTCACCTTGCTATAGGGGAGTTAGGAGCTCTAGTGGTGTAGTAAGACATTTGGCTGCTAACCAGAAGGACAGCAGTTTAAACCCACCAGCTGCTCCTCAGGAGGAAGATGAGGCAATCTACTTTTGTAAAGAGTTACAGCTTTGGAAACCCAACAGGGGTCACTCTGAATCAGAATCGACTCAATTACAGTGGTGTGATTTTGGTTTTTATAGGGGAGTTATAATCAGGGAGAGCTGGTCTCATATCACCCACAATGGAGTACTCATCTTCTGTAAGGTTTTTCTGGCCATCAGATGCCTTTGATTTTCTTCACCATGCTATAACTGTTGTCTTTGAGGATGAATGGGAGGGTGACTTGTTCTTGGAAACCTATTGACCATTTCAAATGAAAAACTAAATGCTGAGTTCTTCTAGTTCCAGGGGAATGCTAGTAACTTCCACGTGCACCACCACCTATGCTTAGGTATCAAGTTGCTTCTCTGGATCAAGGCATTAGAAGTAACCTCATAAAACACTTAATTGTTCCAATTACATGACAATGACCATTAAGATCATAATTCCATTAAGCAAAATAAATCTTATCCAAGAGCCTTTTCCAATAGGCAACCAACTGAATACATCATGAAAAGGGTTCTAATATTCCTGTTGGAATATATGTAACCATACAGTCCCCTGACAAATTTTATCTATGTCTTGTTCATCTTCCCCAGAGCTATTTATATAATACAAAGAGGTCAGCGTTCTAGGGGAAGAACAATATATCAAAACAAGAAATAATACCCCATAGCTAGAGTACAATGATAATGAAGAAAAGGATCAGGGTAATCAAAAATCAAATTCCTAGTACCTCTACAGTTAAATTTTTTATGATTCTGGAAATTCAAGTCAATAAAACAAAAGTTATTTCAGAAAGCCAAGGGAACTAAATAAAGAGCCACTAAGTCTAAAGTTTCCATGTTGTTGTTGTTGTTGTTGTTATGTGCCATCGAGTTGTTCTGGTAACTAGAAAAATTCAAAAAACATAACAGCTCTTGTGGTGGTAAGATTGTGTATCAGCTAGCTGGGCCATGGTTTTGAGTGGCTTGGCAGCTGGATGTAGCCATTATCCATGATGAGACTGCAGTCACCTCCTTGGTGGAAACTGCTGTGAGACATTAATCAGAGGAAGGGGAGTTGCCTTCAGAGTATGGCCTATTTCCAGCAGGTATAGAGGAGCTTTGAGAAAGATCTCCAGCTTTTTGGCACATTTGGATCCTGCATTTAACTTACTCTTCATCTCCAATTCCTGGAATTGAACCAGTGCCCTATTGTGTTACCTGCTGATCATGGGATTGTTCCTGGACTTGAACCGGTGGTCTGCCATGTTGCCTGCCAATCTTGCATTTGTGCCATTTTAACTGTCAATTTTGGGTTTATCAGCCTCAGCAGCCAGAAGCTACGTGAGTCAGAAGAATTCCTTAGCTAGTTCCATTGGGTCTGGAACAAGAGGCAGAGCTGAAACTCAAGGTTGAGGGGCCTTCGCCCAGCACCTAGAGCTGGCACTCTGAATTCGGACTTCTAGTCTCCTAAACTGTAAGAGAATAAATTCTGGTTTGTTAAAGCCGTTCACTTGTGGTATTTTTGTTATAGCAGCACTAGAAAACCAACACAGCTCTCATTTAACAGCTTACTTTAGAGGTCCTAGCTGATAAGTTACAGCACTTTTCAAGACCAAAATGTCCAAGTTTTACTGCAGGTTCAGGGTAGTTTCAAGTCAGATCTGGAAGTATTAGGAAGAAGTTATCTACCAGGAGTTTGGCTGCTTCTCATCCTCTAACCATTTGATTTAAAGTTTGAGTCCTTCAGTGGTTTTCACAATCCTTGGGGCTTTCTTCAACTGGGACAGATGGATCCAAGCAATTTGACCCTCTGCAGTTTTGCAGCACATAGATTAGTGAGCAAGATCAAATAAGATCCCTTCCATTGAACTCCAAGGGAATCCTTTAATTGGTGTCTTTGTCAAAATACGTAATCCCCAGGCAAGAGTTGTGGGGCAGTAGACAATCTACTTCCGTAGTGATACTGCCTCGGAAACCCAAGGAGGATCGCTGTGAGTCGGGTCTGACTCTAAGGCACATGACAACGACAAAAACAGACCCTTCAGTGCTTTTACTGTCTAAAGGCTCCTTAAGATATTTAGCATGCTCTTTAGCATAATGAATCAAAGATTGATTAATAAATTTGCTTATATTCTATCTGAATCAGCAATAGCTAATTATAGGGTAAATTCTGAGTTGGCCAGTTACAACTACATAAGGAATTAATTCATGAGAGCCAAAAAGAGTAGCTCTTAAATTTATCAACACTGTTGACAGGGCTTGAGTTTAAGTTAACCCCATGGATGATGTAAGCTTTGCCAGTTGAATTTTTAATGATTCTATTAGTTCTTTCCACAAGTCCAGAAGACAGGATGTAATAAAGACAATGGAGTCATCAAAAAATGGGAAGAATTCCACAAATAGCAGTGATATTTGGCACATAGAGTTCCTTTATTACTACAGAGGATGGCTGGAGCTCCTCACAGGGGAATGATGTTTTCTAACAGTATTTTAGCCATAAAAGCAACTATGTGGCTTTATGGCAAGGAAAAGCCTCATCCCTCTGTAAATACCTGTAAATCATAACCAAAACAATTTTATAGCCATTGGTAGGTGTTAACAGACTAAAATAGATTTGCCATCCAAGCATAGAATGAATTGGCAAAGGATATCTTCCAGTAGAGGGGTGATAAGGTATACCTGGGTAAAACTCTGAGTAGACGGAACATTACTTGACTACCTGATCCACAGCCTTCCAAAAATGTCCCCCAGAATATTTTTGGACAATCCTTATGGTCTTATTCCTACCCAAATATTCCTTCACATTAAAAGAAGTCGATAAAGAAGTACATAGATCTTTGAGGACAGCAGGCTTGGAATCAGGCTCTTTCCTTAAAGAAGAGTCTATTAAATTTATAGCCTCCACTTTGCTCCTTCTCAGATACAAGAGTTTCAGTTTGATGGCAAGCTAGATCATGACAGAGTATGGGGTTCTTTCTGGGGTTTTCAATCATTAGGTCATGGGGCCTGCCTGCTGGGCAACCACAACAAAGATGACATCTACCAAAGACAAAGGGTCCATTAGAACAATGTTCATAAGAAGGGCCATAAAGACCTATGCCAGAAATACTCATCATCATGAAAGTAGTGTCATTTTTAAACAGGATGACTGAATTAATAAATGTGGCCAGTTGCAACAACAATAACAACAAATTTCCCAAAATATATCTTTCCAAAAAAGTTAATGATACGTTCACCTGGTATGTCCCTCATGCCAGTCACATACATTTAGAGTATGGGAACGTGCAAACAGGCAAGGAAAATGGGCCTATTACAAAGGTCCATCCATAAATGTGTGGAGAAAGCAGAAAAAAAAGCCAAGGGGAGGGGGACCAGAACAGAGTGATGAAGCAGAGGCAGGAACCCGGGTAAGGCCAGGAACCCAGGGCACGGGCCTCCCAAGTGGCAGGAAAGCTGGGGAAATCAGAGAAAAAGCTGGGGGGCTGGAGACAGGACAGAGTAAGGAAGCAGAGGCAGGGATCCAGGTAAGGCCAGGGACCCAGGCAACAGCCCCCAAAGTGGCAGGGAAGAGGCAGGGATCTATGTAAGGGGAGGGGAGGGAGGGTGGAGAGGTTTTGAACAGCTAAGGGAGACAAACTTGTCTGTCAGTTTGTCCTACTGTGGTGGCATATTGCTGTGAGGCTTGAGGCTGTGCCACCGGTGTCTCAAACCAATCAGGGTTGTACATGGTGCACAGGTTTCAACAGCTTACAGACTGAGAAAAACTAGGAAGAAGGAAGAGGCCATCCACTTCTCAAAGAATTGGTCAAAGAAAACCTTATGAATTGCAGAGAAATATTGTCTGATACATTACTGTGCAACTTTATGAAGAGCCTGGAAACATTGCCTGATACAGTGCAGGAGGATAAGCCACGTAGGTCGGAAGTCTCTCAAAATATGACCAGGAAAGAGCTGCAACCTCGGAGTAGAACCAGCCTTGATGATATGGATAACATAAAACTTTCAAGACCTCCATTTACTGACGTGGCACAACTCAAATTGAGGAGAAACAGCTACAAACATCCATTAATAATCAGAACATGGTATGTACAAAACATGAATCTAGGAAAACGAAGTTGTCAAAAATGAAATGGAGCACATAAAGATTGATATCCTAGGTATTAATGAGCTGAAATGGACTGGTATTGGACATTTTGAATCAGACCACCACATAGTCTACTATGCTGAGAACGAAAATTTGAAGAGGAATGGCATGGCATTCATCTTCAAGAAGGATGTTTCAAGATCTGTCCTGAAGTACAATGTTGTCAGTGATAGAATAATATCCATACACCTACAAGAAAGACCAGTTAATATGACTATTATTCAAATTTATGCAACAACTACCAAAGCCAAAGATGAGGAAATTGAAGATTTTTTATCAACTTCTACTGTTTGAAATTGACCAAACATGCAATCAGGATGTGTTAGTTATCACGGGTGACTGGAATGCAAAAGCTGGAAACAAAGAAGAATCACCAGTAGTTGGAAAATTTGGCCTTGGTGACAGAAATGATGCTGGAAATCACATGATAGAATTTTGCAAGACCAACGACTTATTGCAAATACATTTTTTCAACAACAAAAACAGCAGCTATACACATGAACTTCACCAGATAGAATACACAGGAATCAGACTGACTACATCTGTGGTAAGAGGTGATGGAAAAGCTCATTATCTTCACCAAAACCAGTCCAGGAGCTGATTGTGGAACAGACCATCAACTGCTCACATGCAAGTTCAACTTGAAGTTGGAGATAATTAAAACAAGTTCATAAGAGCCAAAATATGACCTTGATTATATCCCTGCTGAATTTAGAGACCATCTAAAGAACAGATTTGCTGCATTGAATACCAGTGACCGAAAACCAGAAGAATTGTGGGATGACATCAAGAACATCATCCATGAAGAAAAGCAAGAGGTCACTAAAAAAATTAGAAAAGAAGAAAAGACCAACAAATGCATGACAGAAGAGAGTCTGAAAGTTGCCCTTGAGCAGAGAGTAGATAAAGCAAATGGAAGAAATGACTAGATAAAAGAGCTGAAGAGAAGATTTCAATGAAGAGCTCGAGCAGACAAAGACAAAGACTATAATGAAATGTGCAAACACTTGGAGTTAGAAAACCAAAAGGGAAGAACATGCTCGACATTTCTCAAGCTGAAAGAACTGAGGAAAAAATTTAAGCCTCGAGTTGCAACATTGAAAGATTCTATGGGCAAAATATTGAATGATGCAGGGAGCATCAAAAGGAAATGGAATGAATACACAGAGTCACTGTACCAAAAAGAACTGGTAGATCTTCATCCATTTCAGCAGGTGCCATATGATCAAGAACCAGTGGTACTGAAGGAAGAAGTCGAAGCTGCACTGAAGGAATTGGTGAAGAACAAGGCTCCAGGAATTGACGGAATACCCATTGAGATATTTCAACAAACAGATGCCCCACTGGAGGCACTCACTCAGTTATGCCAAGAGATTTGGAAGACAGATACCTGACCAACTGACTGGAAGAGATCCATATTTGTACCCATTCCAAAGAAAGGTGATCCCACAGAATGTGGAAATTATTGAACAGTATCATTAATATCACACACAAGTAAGATCTTACTGAAGATAATTCAAAAGAGGTTCCACACGTATATTGACAGAGAACTTCCAGAGGTGCAGGCTGGATTCAGAAGAAGATGTGGAACAAGGGATATCATAGCTGCTGTCAGATGGATCCTGGCTCAAAGCAAAGAATACCAGAAAGATGTTTACTTGTGTTTTATTGAATAAGCAAAGCATTTGATTTTGTAGATCAAACAAATTGTGGATAACATTGAGAAGAACAGGAATTCCAGAACACTTGATTGTATTCATGAGGAACCTGTACATTGACCAGGAGGCTGTCATTCAAACAGAACAAGAGGACACTGAATGGTTTAAAATCAGGAAGGGAGTGTTTCAGGGTTGTACCCTTTCACTATACCTAATCAATCTGTATGCTAAGCAAATAATCTGAGAAGCTGGATTATATGAAGAACGTGGCATTAAGATTGGAAGAAGAATCATTAACAACCTGTGATACGCTGATGATACAACTTTGCTTGCTGAAAGTGAGGATGGCTTGAGGCACTTGAAGACTGAAGACTGAAGAATCCAGTCTGGACTATGGATTACCTCTCAATGTAAAGAAAACAAAAATCCTCACAACTGGATCTATAAGCAGCATCATGATAAATGGAAAAAAAGATTGAAGTTGTCAAAGACTTCACATTGCTTGGTTCTACAATCAAAGCCAATGGAAGCAGCAGTCAGGACATTAGATGATGTATAGCACTGGGCAAGTTGGCTGCAAGGGACCTCTTTCAAGTGCTGAAGAGCAAGGATGTCTCCTTGAGGACTAAGGTGTTTCTGACACAAGCCATGATATTTTCAATTGCCTCATATGCATGTGAGAGCTGGACAATGAACAAGGAGGAAGAATTGATGCTTTTGAGTTGTGGTGTTGGTGAAGAATGCTGAAAGTACCATGGACTGCTAAAAGAACTAACAGATCTGTCCTGGAGGAAGTGCAACCCAAATGCTCCTTGGAAGCGAGAATGGCCAGACTTCGTCTCACCTACTTTGGTCATGTTGTCAGAAAGGACCATTCCCTGGAGAAGGATGTCATGCTTGGTAAGGTGGAGGGTCAACAAAAGAGGGGAAGGCCCTCAATGAGATGGATTGACACAGTGGCTGCTATTATAGGCTCAAGTATAGCAAGGATCATGGAGCTGGCACGGGACTGGGCAGTGTTTCATTCTGCTGTGCATAGGGTCACTATGAGTCAGACACAACTCAACAGCACCTAACAACAACAACAACAATCAATAAATGTGTAATGTGATCCCAATAACATTCAGTTATTACTCAATTCTTCTCCCTCAGAGGCTAGTTGTTGATATTTGCCAAAAGTTTTGAAAAGATCAGAAAAAAATTAAAATTAAAAATTGCTTTGTTGTTATTGTTCTGAGGTGCTGCTGAGTTGGCTCTAACTCATAGTGATCCTATGAACAACAGAATGAAACCCTGCCTGATCCTGTGCCAGCCTCACAATACTTGCTACACCTGAGCCCATTGTTGCAACCACTGTGTCAATCCATCTTGTTGAGGACCTTCCTCTTTTTCATTGACCCTCCATTTTCCCAAGCATGCTATCCTTCTCCAAAGAATGGTACCTTCTGACAACATGACTGAAGTAGGTGAGATGAAGTCTGGTCATTCTTGCTTCCAAGGAGCATTCTGGCTGCACTTCCTCCAGAACAGATTTGTTCACTCTTTTGGCAGTCCATGTTACTTTCAGTATTCTTCGCCAACACCACAACTTAAATGCATCAACTCTTCTTCGGTCTTCCTTATTCATTGTCCAGCTTTTACACTCATATATGTTGTTGTTGTTGTTGTTATGTATCATCGAGTTGTCTCTGACTTATAGCGACCTTATGTACAACAGAATGAAACACTATCTGGTCCTGTGTCAGCCTCACAATCCCTACTATTCCTGAGCCCATTGCTGCAGCTTTTGTGTCAATATATCTTGTTGAGGGCCTTCCCCTCCTTCATTGACCCTCTACTTTACCAAGCATGACATCCTTCTCTTGAGAATGGTCCCTTCTGACAACATGACCAAAGTAGGTGAGATGAAGTCTGGCCATCCTCACTTCTAAGGAGCATTCTGGCTGCACTTCTTCCAGGACAGATCAGTTATTTCTTTTCGCCTACAGTACTTTCAGCATTCACCAATACCACAATGTAAAAACATCAACTCTTCTATCTTCCTTGTTCATTGTCCAGCTCTTACATGCATATGAGACGATTGAAAATACCATGGCTTGGGTTAGGCACACCTTAGTTTTCAGGGAGGCATCTTTGCTCTTCAGCACTTTAGAGAGGTCTTGTGCAGCAGATTTGCCCAATGTAATAAGTCATCTGATGTCTTGACTGCTGCTTCCATTGGTGTTGATTGTGGAACTAAGTAATATGAAATTCGTATCAGCTTCAATCTTTTCTCCATTTATTGTGATGCTACTTACATGTCCAGTTGTGAGGATTTTTGTAGTTTTTGTGTTGAGATGTAATCCATACTGCAGACTGAAGTCTTTAATCTTCATCAGTAAGTGCTCCAAGTCATCCTCACTTTTGGCAAGCAAAGTTGTGTCACCTGCATATTGCAGGTTATTAATGAGTCTTCCTCCAATCCTGATGCCACATTCTTCTTC
>NW_006921862.1:1882918-1884057 GCF_000298275.1 Orycteropus afer afer
AAGGGCAAGTTTCAGAGTCTCTTCTGACATCCATTTTGGTCTTTTCTTCCTTTCCTGTCTTTTTAATGACTTTTTGCTTTCTTCATGGATGATATTCTTGATGTCATCCCACCATTCCTCTGGTTTTCGGTCATTAGTGTTCAGTACATCAAATCTATTCTTTAGATGGTGTCTAAATTCAGGAGGAATGTAATCAAGGCCATATTTTGGCTCTTGTGACTTGTTTTAATTGTCTTCAACTTCAAGTTGAACTTGCATATGAGCAGTCTTTCTACAATCAACTGTCTGTTCCACAATCAACTCCTGGCCTTCTTTTGGCTATAGATACTGAGCTTCTCCATCTCTTCTTTCCATAGATGTAGTCGATTTGATTCCTGTATATTCTGTCTGACAAAGTTCACATATATAGCTGCCATTTGTGTTGTTGGAGAAAGGTATTTGTAATAATAAGTCATTGTTCTTGCAAAATTCTCTTATGTGATCTCCAGAGTTATTTCTATCACCAGGGCCATATTTTCCTACTGCCAGTGATTCTTCTTTGTTTCCACCTTTTGCATTCCAATCACCAGTGACAATCAGCACATCTTGATTGTGTGTTCGGTCAATTTCAGACTGCAGAAGTTGTAATAAATCTTCAGTTTCCTCATCTTTCGTTTAGGTGGTTGGTGTGTAAATTTGAATAATAGTACTATTAACTGGTCTTCCTTGTAGGTGTATGGACATTATCCTATCACTGACAGCATGGTGCTTCAGGATAGATCTTATCATTCTTTGTAGTGGAATGCCATGCCATTCCTCTTCAATTTGTCACTCCCAGCATACTAAATCATATGGTTGTCTGATTCAAAAAGGCCAAAACAGGTCCATTTCAACTCGCTAATGCCTAAGATACTGATCTTTATGCATTCCATTTCATTTTTGATAACTTCCAATTTTTCTGAATTCATACTTCATACATTCTGTGTTCTGATTATTAGTGTGAGCAGCCTATTTAGTAGTCATATCAACTAAAGCATTTCCCTTAACTTCCTCCATCTGGGGACTGTTTTTAGGGTTTTGGATCTGAATTGTGACTCTAGCAATGTCAGAGGGGCACAAGAGAGTCTCTAGGAGGTCAGAGCAAAAAGGACCCTTTTTAA
>NW_006921862.1:1884620-1908006 GCF_000298275.1 Orycteropus afer afer
TAAAAACAAAACAGTATAAATTGCTAAATTATAAAGAACATCAATTTAATATCAGTAAGTTACTTGAAGATCTTGGGAATTATTTCAAGCCTATATACCATAAAACATAATTACTGTTGGAAAAAAAGAAGAAAAAAAAAAACTCTCTGCCATAGAGTTGGGTCCATTGAAACAAAGTTTGTTTGAATATTCTAATTTTTCATTCAAACTTTTTCTATTTCCTGTATTTTTCTCTAATTTAACTTTAACCCTTAACGATTTATCAACTGTTTTTGGATATCACAAAGACTTTGTTCAACTGACCAATTTGTTGACACGGGTATAATCTTAAGCATCTGCCTAGGAGTGGAAATATTTCAAATGTGTCTCATTGTGATTATTATCCCTTGGCTTCTTAGAATTCCTCTTATGATAAAGAGAACTTGTTTACAGTTCTTTTATGATGATAATCTATCTAATTTCTGATAACTATACTAAGAGAACATTATGTTTTCTTTATTATATTCTTTATTATATTTTCTTTTTGTCTTTAAAGGTCTTCATTTAGTTTGGGAAGGATTTTTCAAAAGCTTTCCTGGAGCCAATTGATGTCAGAGACTGGGGCCAAGAAGCCCTGATCTTGCCTTATTTTCTCTATCTTTGGCTCATGATCAGTGACAAGAATTAGTTATCTCAATTTATATACATACATTTAAGTTGGCTTAGGTATTTTAAAAGATAAGACATAGTTAAATTGTTTCCTTTAAATTTTTATTATTTTCTTGGTAAGCAGTTCAGCCTTCCTTCCTTAGCATACTATTTTCTTGAATGATCTTGTAGTTAAATCCATAACTTTCTATTTAATCTTCTTTTAACCTTCTATAACCTTCCATACTTATCCAAATTCTTTTTCTATCCTTTTCTATTTCTCAACTTGGAACAACCAGTTTCTTTTACTTTAGGACAAAATTACCGTTTTCCTTTAGTAAAACACATTCCATATACTCACTCTATCCTAACTTAGATCTTGGAAACCACTTTTAAGTTGATATACTACAAAAAATAATAATAATAAAAAAAACTTTTGTTAGAATGAATGAACTTTTATTAATTCCTGGGAATTTAAAACTATCCAATGTATATAAGTGCTTATTCATTATTAAAACAATCAGAGTATGTTCATTGAATAAATATTATAATCCAATTTAATAATACTATCTGTGTGCTTTATAGGATCCTTTAGAGAAACAATTGCCATTTTTTCACAGCATTTTTTTCAAATGTACTCATTTATCTCAAATATTCTCAAAGTAGTTATTAGAAACTCAGGCATAACAAGCAGACTTAAAAGATTGCCTCATGAGGAAAAACCAAAAAGCTAATGACTGCTAATTATGACTTCCTGAAACAAGACAAACACACACACACACACACACACACACAACCTTAGGCAGAAAATAAGACAGAAAAATTACATGGATTGAAACCAGGCTTATGAAATACCATACAAGACAAACACATGGAGCATTCTTTTAAACCTAATTTACTTTGTTGGCTAGAGACCTAGTCTCTTATTTTAAACATATTGTTTCTCTAATTAGACTGTACTTAGAAGTTGGTACTGATTTAATAAATTGCCGTTAGAAATTTCAAACAAAAATCCAAATACAGACAATTAAAAATAGCATTTAACTGAGGTGATATTAATTCAGAGACACTTAGATTCAAATTTACTGCACAGAAAGTTGAGTTTACCTAGGTTAAAAATTGCTCCAAAGCAGCAGCCTTTTCAAGACTTTCTTGGGCAAAAACATACCAATGTTCAGGTACAACACAGATTTGAGGCCATAATGTTCTACCATAAAAACAGTGGGGGTCTCAGTAGAGGCTTGAACACTATTTGGAAAAGGCTTAATCCATTTCATCAAAGAATATGTGCATGTGGAAAAGAAATGTGAAGCTTAATGCGTCTCTAAGAAAAGGAGAAGAAAAATAGATCAGTCTTCTTCTAAAATCCGCTATATGGCATACTGGATTACCAATTCAAGACAATGACTATTCACTTTACCAATTTACCTGTTGATTGTTTGATTTTCATTAAACAATGAAAATCAAACAATCAACAGGACTGTAACACAATGTGTATTAGAGCTTAAATTCTAAAATACTTGGTAAGTGGAAGGCTATGGTCTGCAGTGGGAACCCTAACTCCATTTTGAGGCTTGATATAAGTTTCAGATGCCATTTGGGTTATTTCTGACCATTAAACCAGCATTGTGTCTATGCATAGACAAGTTCCAGGGCAAACCTAGGGAGGGGCAGTTTGCCTTCAGGAAGAATGCAGTTGAAAGTAGATTATGCTCACACAAAGAACTAAGCAATGTGCCTGAGTGTGCCCTTTTCTAATTTTAATTAAGGTTGAATCTTAGTATTATTTGGTAGCCACCTTGTGTCTAAGACACAAGCTGCATGGTCATGAGTCACAGCCTATCTGGACCACTACCTAGCCAGGTAGTCAAGGCTCAGACCCAGTCCTGTAACCCTTTTCTATCTTCACTTATGTACATGTCCCAATCATGGTCTTTTCCCCTCTTCTGTACTCCCACCTGCAACAGCGATGAATCAATATATCACCAATCATGATTTTGTGAAAATTCTCTTTTTTTTAATCAGTTATATACAATTAACCCTATGGTTATGACTCAGTGGACTCCATTCAAGTTTCTGTACTGTGTACATGCTGATGGTTTTCCTCAGCCTCGATGATTGTCTTGGTTTGGCTCTTTCTTGTCCAAGGCTTAATAGAAGTGTTTCTTTTGAACGTGTTTGAATTTAGAGTCTATTTTCTCCTATTACAAATGTCAAGATACGAGCAGAAATAATATAGATACCAAATAAATCCCCAGAAAACCTCACCACAGCTATGGGAACTTCAAATCTGAGAAGAGTCCACCTCCAAATTATTGGCTCTGAGGTTTCAAGGAAGTGAATATGGCACAACAGGCTTTTAAATTGGCACTAATTCAAGATTCATTGGGTTCCCTGAAGAGGGAGTTAATATCAGATTCCAGATGAGCCACCAATATTTAGTAATGGGAAACAACACAACTCTTAAAATGAAATTCAGAGGATTTATTGAGCTTTAAAGATGCATTCAAATGGGGAATATGGGCTCCACCAAAGTGAAATTGATTCCAAAATGTAGAATCAGTAGATGTATATTTATGGAGTTTGAACAACGAACCTAAGTTACATCTATCTTACTTCTCTAGTGCTGTTATAACAGAAATACCACAAGTGGATGGCTTTAACAAACAGGAATTTATTCTCTTATAGTTTAGGAGGCTAGAAGTCTGAATTCAGAGTGCCAACTTTAGGGGCGGGGTGAAGGCCCCTTGACCTTGGACTTTAGCTCTAATCGACTTGATGGCACATAACAACAACAACAACAACTTGTTCTAGGTTAATGGGAGCTAGCTAGAGGCTTGTTCTGACTCATGCAGTTGCTGGCTGCTGAGGCTGATGAACTCAAGGTCAGGAGGTAAAATGACACAATCCCAAGATTAGCAGGCAACATGGGAAACCACTGGTTCAAGTTCAGGAACAATTTCAAGATAGACAAGCAACATGGCAGACCACTGGTTCAAGTCTAGGAACTGGACGTGAAAACTAGGCCAAATGCAAGATCCAAAATGTGCCAAAAAGCTAGAGACTTTTCTCAAATTTCTCCACACCTACTGGAAGCAGGCCACACTCCAAAGTTTACTCCCCTTCAACTACTTAGCTTTTCACAGCAGATTCTACCATGAAGGTGATTACAATCTCATCATAAAAATACATGAAAATCTTGTTCCATAATCTACATTGGTGAGTAGCAACTGGGGTCTTAAAAACATTTGAGCAGCCATCTAAGATGCAGCTAATGGTCTCCCATTGTCAGAAGTGAAGAAGAGTGCAAAACACAAAGGACATTTGGAAACAATCAGCCCTAGGACATAATGGACTTCAAGACCAGAAGACCTAGATGGTGCCCAGCTACCAACACCAACCACTCAGGAAGGGATCAAAACTGGAGATCCTGGATGGAGTGGGAGAAAAAACATGGAACAAAATCCAAAAACACAATAATCACCAGAATTACTGGTTGGATGGAGTCTGATGGGACCCCTAATATTATGGCCCTGGGATACACTTTGGGCCTGGAATAAAACTCACTCCCAGGGGCTGGCTCTTAGCTCAATAGTAAATGAGACATACATGCAGACCATTCAAGCCACAGTGATGCACCCACATACACTATGGAGATGTATCCCTTGGAGCAATTGACCATAAGACACCAGAGGGGTAATATTCACATGGAGGAAATGCAGGACACACAGGAGTGCATAACTATGAGGGACATGGGGTGGGGGTTACTGGGAAGGAAGGGGAGGAGAGTGGGTTAGGGTTGGGGATGGCAATCAGAGAGTGAAACCACATGTATATGAAATGTTGAGTATAAAACAAACTCTGCTATGTAAACTTGTACCTAAAGCACAATTAAAATAACATAAAAGCAATCTCATCATGAGGAATAACTACATCCAGCTGTCAAGCCATCAAAAACCACAGCCCAGCCAAGTTGACACACAACCTTAACTACCACAGCATCATTTGATTGGAGATTAAAAACTTAGATCAACACAAGGCAAGGGCTTAGAAGGGGTTGGTTAAAGGATATTTCTCTCTTAGAAACAACTTGCTCAAGTAAAACTTCTAGGTGGTTACCAGGGATATCCAGATAAGAGTGATGCCAAGGTCTTTTTCCTGATACATTGTTTCTGCATTTTTATCATGAAAGAAAGATTTCTTGAGACCATCTGGTAAAAGAGGTATTGGTAGACCCTGAGAAATAGTTTATCAACGTCCTTCCAGCTTGTTTACAGGGTAAATAACTCCTTAGCTAGCCAGATAGCTACCTGATTGCTAGTCAGATAATGAACCTAAAGAGCAGGCATTGTTAATCTTAGTTTAATTTTACTGAATGTAGCAGAAAGATGGGTTTAGTTTAGGCATTTTACTTTGGATAAATGTTCAGGAAAATTTCTCTCTTATAGGATGAACACATTGTAGCTATTTTAGATTTTGGGTACTTGATTATTTTATGGGAGCTCTGGTGGCGTAGTGCCTAAGGAATTTGACTGCTAACCAGAAAGCTGGCAGTTCAAACCCACCAGCTACTTCTTGGAAGGAAGATTGGGCAATCAATCTATTTCTATAGAGATACCGCCTTTGTAACTCAAGGAGGGGTCACTATGAGTCGACTCGACTTGACAGTAGTGAGTTAGATTTGGTTTGGTTTTGAGGATATATTTTCACTAGACTTGGTTACCAGAAAGTCATTGGTTCAAACCCACCAGGTGTCCATGAAAGGAAGCTAGGTTAATATACTTCTGTAAAGATTTACAGCCTTGGAAACCCAGTGGGGGTTGCTATGAAACAGAATCAACTTGATGGCAGTGAGTTTGGTTTTTCTTTGAAAATCATTCAGTCCTATGTTTTGTTTCTGGTCCCCATCTACCTACCACCTTATTCTTGACTAATCTGCACACACTCCTGCAATAATTAAATGGAGCCATTTATTTGCAACCTATAGACACTCAGTGCTTGCTCCTGTTTTGGTGCAATTTCTCACTTATTTTTCACACATTTCCCCCCGTTCATTTACCTATATAAAGCCACAGATACAATCCCACCTCTTCGAGCAGCCTGCTCAAATTAGTCCAAGTTACTCTATCAATCTCTTCATTGAATCTCCATTATATTATCAGTTGGTGTCTCAGATTGGAAAATAATTTCTAAGCTTTGTTTTTTCATTTAAATACTTTATAATGTTCCTCACTCCCCATACACAAAAGCATTAGACTGTGTGCAATCATAGCAAATTGTGGATAGCATTGCAAAAAATGGGTATTCCAGAACACTTAATTGTGCTCACGTTGAATCTGACATAGACCAAGAAGTGGTCATTTGAACATAACAAAGGGATACTGAATGGTTAAAATTAGAAAAGCTGTGCTTTAGGGTAATATCTTCTCACCACACTTATTCAACCTGTGGTACAATAAATAGACTGTGAAGCTGGTTTATATGAAGAATAATGCAGCACCAGGATTGGAGGAAGATAGTTAATCTGCAATATGCAGATGATACAACCTTGCTTGTTGAAAATGAAGAGGACTTGAATCATTTACTGATGAAGATCAAAGACTACAGCTTTCGGTATGGACTAAATCTCAACACAAAGAAAACACAAATCCTCATATTTGAACCAATAAGCAGCATCATAATAAATGGAAAAAAGATTGAAGTTATCAAGAATTTCATTTTACTTGAATCCACAATCATCAACACCCCCTGGAAGCAGCAGTCAAGAAATCAGAGCAGCAATTCTGCTGCAAAAGACCTCTTTAAAGTGGTAAAGAGAAAAGATGTCACTTTGAAGACTAAGGTGTGCCTGACCCAAGTCATGGATTTTCAATAGCCTCATACACATGTGAGAGCTGGACAATGAATAAAAAGGACCAAAGAAGAATTGATGCATTTGAATTACAGTGTTGGTGAATTCTGTGGAATATACCATGGACTTCCAGAAGAACAAATACTTCTGTCTTGGAAGAAATACAACCAGAATTCTCCTTAGATGCCAGGATGGTGAGACTTCATCTCACGTAATTTGGACATGTTATCAGGAGGGACCAGTCCTTGGAGAAGGATATCATGCTTCATAAGGTAGAGGATCAACAAGAAACAGGAATACCCTCAACAGAATGGAATGACACAGTGGCTACCATAATGAGCTGAAACATAGCAATGATTGTAATGATGGCACAGGACTGGGTAACGTTTCATTCTGTTGTACACAAAGTCGCTATGAGTCAGAAGCAACTTAATGGCATTTAACAACTCCATACATACACAATGATGGGGGTCCTTAATTGAGTGTTTAATAGTAATTAATTTGTAAATAAATTGAGAGCAGAATCTTAGTTCCTCAAATGACCTGACCATTTTCCTAATATATGAATTAAAATTTAAACATAAAAAAACAAAACAAAAAAACTCACTGCCATTGAGTTGATTTGACTCATAGCAACCCCTCCTTGGGTTTCTGATGCATTATCTATATGGAAGTAGACTGACCCATCTTCATTCCAAGGAGTGGCTGGTGGGTTTGAATTGCCACCCTTCTGGTTAGCAGTCAAATGTCTTAGACACTACACCACCAGAACTCTCCCCCAACCCTCCGCCCCGGGCAAAACAAATGTAGACATGGACAAGTTCAAAGCAGTGCAATTTTCTAGTGAAATTCCATTTTTAACTACTATTTTATAGGGTTGACTGTTTAGTTTCCAGATGAGAAGGATTCTATAGAAACAAACAAAAAGCTGGGCAAACTGTGAAATGCCACAAGTCTGTTGAGATCTGAATGAGTGGTAGAATAGACTCTGACTAAACTCATTAGCACTGTTGTTTGGGAAAGTAACATTTTTTTCCAGCACTGAAAAGGAAGTAATAGAGATGGAAGCAGAATGGTCACTGTGGAATAGAAAAAGAGTTCAAATACAGGTCAGAAGATACAGGATTTTTTTTTTCCTTTTTTTACAGTTCTGTCACGTATCTCCTTTCTGACCATTAGCAAGTGGCTGTTCTGTTGGAATCTTATTTTCTTCTGTCACTGAAACCATGTGCACTCATCATCCCATGAGAGTAACCTTTCTGATGACGAGAGAAAATGTCTTGGAAAATGGACTGAAAGTGCTCTTTGGACCTTAGCAGTGGTGATTCTAAACAATGCAGGGTATAATATTTTAAATGGCCATGGATGGAGGAATTGTCTAATTTAATAGCATGCCTAAGTAAAGCTGATGCTTTATGGAAAATAATTAAATATTTTAAATTATAGATTCAGAATTGTAAAATATAGATATTGCTGGTGGCGTAGTGCCTAAGGCACTTGACTGCTAACCAGAAGGCTGGCGGTTCAAACCCACCAGCCACTCCTCGGAAGGAAGATGGGGCAATCTACTTCCATAGTGATACTGCCTTGGAAACCCAGGGAGAGGTCGCTATGAGTCGGGGCTGACTCGATGGCACATACCAACAACAACACCTGTAGAATTGTATGAGCTTTATAGTTTTTCTTCTTTAGAAAAATCTTGAGAAGCCTTTTAAATGAGAGACAGCTAATCCTTGGGAGTGAGAAGAAATTCAAAGCAAGGAAAAGTAATGATGCCTTGGATGTGACAAATTTTAGCTGATTTTGATTTTCAGATTCTGATAGTTAATTAGAGCCTGAATATGATCATACAATTGTGCGTCTATTTTTCCATCTAGAAAAGGATAAGGATATATGTTTCATGAAAGACATTTGCTAATGTCTACAGGGATCAGAGTGTTAAAGGAAATGGATGAACTGTACTTAAGTAATAGCAAGTTGTGGGGAATTTAGCATACAGGAGAAATCAGATCCCATCTAAATAGCCAGTTGGTGTAAATGTTGCTTGGCACAATGTTCTCATCTCTTTTGATTTTTCAAGTGTATTTTATGTGTGAATCTCCAGATAGTTCACATTTAATTTAAAAGTTTAATCACTGTGTAAGTAAAATAAAGCATGCCCATGGGCCACCATGCAAACTCTATCTTTAACATAAAGAGAAGATCAAATGTGATTCTGTCTCCAGGTCCCCATATTACAGGGACAGAGACAGAAACCTCCAAAAGACCAAAACTCCAAGAGATCACATAGCTGGTAGACATTTGGTTTATCAACAAATATTCCAGTCATTATGATAGAAACTGGAGACACATTATTGAGTAAGAGAGACACAATATAATATCATGGAGCTGACCAATTGGACCAAGGAAACAGCATCTTAGATAGCTGAGATCCTTAATGAACAACTTGGATTCCTTCTGAACTCACTTACACATCCCAACGTGTAGTGGGTCTGATGTTGTGATGGGTTTTATCAGACACTTTCAGTCACTGGAATAGTCAGAAAATCAGAAATTTTCTGAAATGAAATCTGGTATGTTTAGCATCCCTTACTTCACTATTTTATCAAGAAGCATATGACCAAAAAGTGGTTTGTTGGTGGTGTTCCTGTTATGTGCCATCGAGTTGTCTCCGACTCAGAGACCTTATGCACAACTGAATGAAACACTGCCTGGTCCTGTGACAGCCGCACAACCCCTACTGTACCTGAGCCCATCGCTGCAGTCTCTGTGTCAATCCATCTCGTTGAGGGCCTTACCCTCCTTTGTTGACCCTCTGCTTTACCAAGCATGACATCCTTCTGCTGAGAATGGTCCCTCTGACAACATGACCAAAGTAGGTGAAATGAAATCTGGCCATCTTCACTTCCAAGGAGCATTCTGGCTGCACTTCTTCCAGGACAGATCTGTTAGTTCTTTTAGCCCACAGTACTTTTAGCATTCTTCACCAACACCACAACTCAAAAGCATCAACTCTTCTTCTGTCTTCCTTATTCATTGTCCAACTCTTACATGCATATGAGGTGATTGAAAATCCCGTGTATATGAGGCTTGGGTTAGGCACACCTTAGTTTTCATGGAGGCATCTTTGCTCTTCAGCACTTTAAAGAGGTCTTTTGCAGCAGATTTGCCCAGTGAAATAAGTCATCTGATGCCTTGACTGATGCTTGCATTGGTGTTGATTGTGGAACCAAATAATATGAAATCCATAACAACTTCAATCTTTTCTCCATTCATTGTGATGCTGCTTATAGATCCAGTTGTTAGGATTTTTGTTTTCTTTATATTGAGATGCAATCCATACTGCAGACTGTAGTCTTCAATCTTCTTCAGTAAGCACTCCAAGTCATCCTCACTTTCAGCAAGCAAAGTTATATCATCTGCATATTGCAGGTTGTTAATTAGCCTTTCTCCAATCCTGATGATGCAACATTCTTCTTCATATAGTCCAGCTTCTCAGATTAGTTGCTCAGCATACAGATTGAATAAGTATAGTGAAAGGATACAACTCTGACTCATTCCCTTCCTGATTTTAAACCATGCACTATCCCCTTGTTCTATTCTAACGACTGCCTCCTGGTCTGTGTGCAGGTTCCTCATGAGTACAATGAAGTGTTCTGAAATTCCCATTCTTCTCAATGTTATCCACAATTTGCTATGATCCACACAATCAAATTTCATCAGTGCAGCTTAGACTTCTTCTTTCAATACCATTGGTTCTTGATCATATGCCACCTCCTGAAATGGATGATTTTCTACCAGTTCTTTTTGGTATAGTGACTTGTGTATTCCACCCATCTTCTTTTGATGTTTCCTGCATCATTTGGCATATTGCCCATGGAATCTTTCACTATTGCCACTCTGAGGCTTAAATTTTTTCCTCAGTTCTTTCAGCTTGAGAAATGCCTAGCATGTTCTTCCCTTTTTGTTTCCCACCTCCAGGTCTTTGCACATTTCATTACAATAATTGATATTGTCTTCTCAAGCTGCTCTTTGAAATCTTCTATTTGGCTCCTTTATCTTGTCATTTCTTCCATTTGCTTTAGCTACTCTCCATTCAAGGGCAAGTTTCAGAGTGTCTACTGACATCCCTTTTGGTCTTTTCTTCCTTTCCTGTCTTTTTAATGACCTTTTGCTTTCTTCATGGATGATGTTCTTGATGTCATACCATAATTCTTCTGGTTTTCTGTTATTGATGTTCAGTGCATCAAATCTATTCTTTAGATGATCTCTAAATTCAGGAGGGATATAATCAAGGTCCTATTTTGATTCTTCTGGACTTCTTTTAGTTGTCTTCAGCTTCAGTTTGAACTTGCATATGAGCAGTTCATAGTCTGTTCCACAGTGAGCACCTGGCCTTGTTTTGGCTGAAGATATTGAGCTTCTCCATCACCTCTTTCCACAGATGTAGTCTATTTGATTCCTGCGAACTCCATCTGGCAAAATCTATGTGTATAGCCACCATTTATGTTGTTGAAAAAAGGTATTTGCAATGAATAGGTTGTTGCTCTTGTATAATTCTATCATATGATTTCCAACATTATTTCTATCACCAAGACCCTATTTTCCAACTACCAGTGATTCTTTGTTTCTAATTTTTGCATTCCAATTACCAGTGATAATTAACACACCTTGATTGCATGTTCAGACAATTTCAGACTGCAGAAGTTGGTAAAAATCTTCAGTTTCCTCATCTTTGGCTTTGGTGCTTGGTGCACAAATTTGAATAATAATGGTATTCACTGGCCTCCCTTGTAGGTGTATAGATATTATCCTATCACTGAGAGCATTGTACTTCAAGATAGATATTGTTACATTCTTTGTGGTAATGAATGCCACTCCATTCTTCTTCAGTTTGTCTTTCCCAGTAGTAGATCATATGATTATCTGATTCAAAATGGCCAAAACCCATTCATTTCAGCTCACAAATGCCTAGGATATCAACCTTTATGTGTTCCATTTCATTTTTCAACAACTTCTAATTTTCCTAGATTCATATTTTGTACATTCCATATTCCAATTATTAATGGATGTTTGCAGCTGTTTCTTCTCATCTTGAGATGTGCTACATGAGCAAATGGGGATCCTGAAAACTTTACTCTATCCATAGCATTAAGGTTGGCTCTATTCTGAGGAGGCATCTCTTCTCCATTCATATTTTGAGTGCCTTCCAACTTTAGGTACTGTATCACATGCTATTTCAGAATTATTCTTAAAGTTGTCCAGTAATATACCAGACAGTATTTCAGTGTTATTCATAAGGCTTTCATTGGCCAATTTTTGAGAAGTGGATGGCCTCTTCCTTCTTCTGAGTCTTAGTCTGGAAGCACTGCTGAATCTTGTCTACCAGGGTAACCCTGATGGAATTTGAAACACTGGTGGCATCACCTCCAGCCTCATAGCAACATTCAAGCCACCACAGTACAACAAATTGACAGACAAGTTTGTCTCTCTTAGCTGTTCCAAACTGCTCTGCAGTGGTCGAGGAATGTATTGCAATATAAATAAGTCTTTCTTTTAGTAAATGATAGTAGGAGTGACATTTTCACTTTTATGTACAGAGACAAAAGTTCATTAGTGGTTTCCAAGAGTAGGAGATAGGAAGAAAGAGGAAATCATTACTTAGGGGACACTGAGCTTCTGTTAAGAGTGATGGAAGAAATTAGAAAAGGATAGTGGTGATGGTTGCATGACTGGATACTTTATAATTGTACTTGTGAAAAATGTTGAAATGTCAAATGCTTTGTTATATATATATGCAATAATAATAATAAAATGTATACCTGTTTAATAATAATAATAAAATACATGCCTTGTTTTTTGTCTGAAAATGGATACACTTTGTAAAGTGCTTAGCAAAAACTGATACTGAATATGGTAGTGTGTTTGAAAAAAAAAGCTATGACTAAAGGATGGTATAGGAAATGTATTGAAGTGATGGAAAAGCCTTTCTTCTAGTTCTTGTCAGTGGAACAAATTTTTGCAAGTTTAGTTAATATGATAATTTCCTAATGTGGTAAAATTTAGATGTCTTAAGTAAATCTATTGGAAATGAAAATTCCTTTTGAAATATTTATTATAGTACTGCTTAATAGGTAGTAACTGAACAAACAGGAAAATTAACACCTTCTTGGACCTTATATGCTTTTGACCCTTTTCCACTTACAGCTTTTGCTCACTCTGTTTCCTCTCTCTGAGATATCTTCCTACATGTTTAAATCCAGTCCACTCTTCAAGTTTAAGCTAATGCTATCTTTTTAGTGTAAGGGAGCTCTGGTAGTGCAGTGCCTAAGGCACTTGGCTGCTAACCAGAAGGCTGATGGTTCAAACACACCAGCCACTCCAAGGAAGGAAGGTTGGGCAATCTACTTCTGTAATGATACTGCCTCAGAAACCCAAGGAGGGATTGCTGTGAGTCAGGTCTGACTCGACAGCACACGACAGCAACAACATGTTTTTAGTGTAGCCAATGTCCTATCTTCTTTCTCTGTTGAATCCTTATTTGTGTTTCTGCCTTATCCAATTAACAGATGGGTGGTGTAGTGCCTAAGGCATTTGACTGCTAACCAGAAGTCTGGCTGTTCAAACCCACCAACTATTCCTCAGAAGGAAGACTGGGCAATCTACTTCCTAGTGATACCGCTTCGGAAACCCAAGGAGGGGTCACTATGAATCAGGTCTTACTCAATGGAGTTTGGTTGTTTTTGGAAGTTTCTTAAAGACATATGTAAATAAACCAGGGATATTTGACTCTTAAAGTATAATGTATACTGTTTTTTGTTTTGTAGAATGTTAATATAATCTTAACTGATGTGTGATCATTTAGAAATCTGCTCTTCTTGAGTTCTCCTGGAGAAATGACATCAACACAGTAAAGAATTAAGATCAAAGCCCCTATGGCACTATGAAGGGAATAGCAATGCTCACTCATCAGGTTGAGAAGAAAGCATATTAGTTTGGGGTGAGGAAGAAGAGGGTTTGGGGAGGAACTCACTCAGATCTGCAGGGGAATTTTGTTTGTGTGTGGTTGGATGGGAAAAGAATTACTAATTGGACATTAGTTACTTCAATTTAGGCAGCTTCAGAAATAAGCCATTTACTTCCTTTGTTGCAGAAAGATCACTATCACAGTGAAGACACAAATAAAAATAACATACAGGCAATTATGAAGTCTTCTCTGGAAACCAGAGTAAAATAAACCTTTCTTCTTGAAAACCTTTTGTTGACATAGAGAATCAGCTCTACTAATGACAGTATAGCAATTAGAGTCTTTGCCTACAATCTCTTACTTCAACCAGTCAGCTTTGTTATTGACGACCAGTGATAATAACTAATAATGGAGCTATTACTATTGCTCAGTATTGTCAAGTCAATATGCTAATCTATTTACATGAATCATCTCATTGATGCTACAAAAAAATCTATGAGATAAGTAGGATCATAGCCTTTGTATAGATGAAGAAACTAAGACTTGGGTAGATTTAGTAACTTGAGTGAAGTCACAGAGTTGGTAGGGACAGAGCCATGCCTCACATATATCACTGTCTACTTCCACCAGTCTGTGTTTATCACACCTTTCTGCCACACACTCTCTACCACCAATGTGTCAGTATATTGTGTCGTGGTGGCTTACACACTGCTGTGTTGTCAAACTTTAGTTTTCTCCTCTTTAAAATGTGATTAAATGAAACAATGTTGTTGTTGTTGTTATTTGCCATCGAGTCGGCCCCAACTCATAGCGACCCCTCCTTGGGTTTCTGAGGCAGTATCACTACGGAAGTAGGAATGCCCAACCTTCCTTCCGAGGAGTGGCTGGTGGGTTTGAACCGCCAGCCTTCTGGTTAGCAGTCAAGTGCCTTAGGCACTATGCTACCAGAGCTCCTAAATGAGACACTATGTTGTGTTAAATAGTTCTCAGCAGGGAGTAGCCCACAAAACTGCACACTTCCTTCTCAGTGGTTAACCAAGAGATAAGGAGAGCAAGAAGAAAAAGTTTCATAGTCTCAGATATGGCACATTCCTTTCTGAGTATATTTATGTGTTATGAGTCATTACATACACATATATCCAAGCAGAAAAATGTCATTAATTTCACCTGACAAGCTGTAGCAATTAAAAGTACACCTTCTCCTATAATCCCTCAAATATTACACCTTATTGGCCAAACATATTTATATAGGTTCTGTAGAAATGATGTGGTGGCAGCATCCGATTCCCTCTAACTTCACAAGGGGAATGAGGATCAAGATCAACAAGCCAAGGCTGATTCCTATGAGATGGAGGCCACACATGCTTAGACTCTCCAATATTTTTATGAATTCTGATACCAACCGTCTCTCACTGCACTCTCTACTTCTCTGCTGAATTCAATAATTCATTGTAATGGCCATTACAGAACTCACAGACAATACTAAGGATTATGGGGTTTATTAGAGAAATAACAAGTTACAATTCAGGATAAGAAACGACTCAGGATACAGTTCTTCGATCACAACAGCCTCTTCTCACCATTGCCAACAGGCACATCTCTCTCTGGCCCTGTTCTTCCTTGGCCTCTGGCCTGCTTGGGTAAATGTTATAAAATTCTTTTAGTTCTGCAAATTATAAGTGTTCAGAGGCACCCCACTCTGCCATTACTGAACACTGTTATAAGCCTCTTGCCCGGAGGCACTCTGCCACCTCCTACTAGGTCTCCTGTTGGGTCTCCTACCAGGTCTCCTGGTTCTGCTGCTGCTGTTTCTCTGGCACTGCTTTTGACCCTCTTCTGCTGTCTCAGCAAAGCATCACAGCTCTCGCTCTGTGACCTGGGTCCAGGAGGTTCAGCACAAAGGACGTGATGCACTCCTGGCTCTTCCTCCTTGAGGTAGTGAGATCCTCTCCCACTCCCTCTGCCTCTACGATGTCTCATTTTAAGCCTAATGGGATGGCAAAACCGACCGATCCCCTTGATAGGGTTCCATCCACCTTATTTACAAAATCCTATGCCCACATGGGAGCTCTGGTAATGTAGTGCCTAAGGCACTTGACTGCTAACCAGAAGGCTGGCAGTTCAAACCCACCAGCCACCCCTCAGAAGGAAGGTTAGGCAATCTACTTCCATAGTGATACCACCTCGAAAACCCAAGGAGGGGTCACTATGAGTTGGATCTGACTCAATGGCACATAACAACAACATGCCCACATGGGTGCCATACACATTTTGCAAGTTTTTCAGTCCCCTTGGTCAGCTGCAATCACATCTCATTTTCATAGTTTCACCCAGTCATCTGGTGGGAGTCACAAAGATCATGGCTAGAAAAGCCATACCAAGCAATTCATTTGGTCCACTCACACACAAGATTCACCACTTATCTGTCAGTTTATTGTACTCTCGTGTCTTGCTTGTTACTATGGTGCTGGAAGCTATGCCACCAGTATTTCAAATACCATGGTAGACAAGTTTCAATGGACATTCCAGACTAAGATAGACTATGAAGAAAGGCCGGATGATCTACTTCTGAAAGTTATGCAATAGAAACCCTATGGACCACAACAGAATATTATCTGATGTTGTACCAGAAGATGAAGCCCTAGGTAGGAAGGCACTCAAAATACACAGGGTCACGGCAGTAGACTCAGCATACTAGTATCATGAGGGTGGCACAGGACAGGCAATATTTCATTCTGTTGCTTATGGGGTTGCCATGAATTGGAGCCAACTTGAAGACAGTCAACAACAAGAACATTATTTGTATGACCTCTATTTAACATTTTCTCAGAGAATAATTAAGCTAAAAGACAGAGTCAATGAAGTCCTCATTGAAGATGTGGAAGATCTTTAAGGCCTTAGGTCCCAGATATAGCTGCAGGTTGGAACTGAGATTAAAAAAAAAAAAAAAACACAACAACTCAGTTCTCCAGGAGGGGTCTAAAACACTGCTAGAGTTCTTCCAAGGTTTAGTTGAAAGATTGCTGGTTTGACAGTCCCAAGGGAACCCTACACTTCTATCTTAGTTCCCATGTGCCTATATCACAGAGGAATCACTATCAACTGCAATAACCGGCTAATGATCTAGCTCCTACTTATATTCTGTAGAAAGCATTTGTAGGAAAAAAGGGATTCCATTCGTCCCCCTAGAGCCTTCTGTTTACCTCTCATTCTCATATTCTTCACCTCTTTGAATCAGTCAAATGGATGCTGGTGTAATAATTATTTCCAGTTTTGTAAATATTTATTATGCATCACATACTGGTGAGAAATATCTTACCTGTCTTACTTCCTGTCTTTTCTTCAACCCTACAAATCTGAAGAAACTAAAGCTCCGAGAGGTTAATGCACTTGCTTGAGGCTATACAATTAGTAAATGGTGAAGGTGGGGTTTGATGGCAGACATGTTTAGTTACAAAGGCTGTTTTTAATCTTGGGAAAGGAGTAGGAGTTAAATACAGCCTAAATAATTAAAACTATCACCTTGGTTGGCTAATCCTCAGCTACATCAATAATGAGCCACAAACAGTGGGCAGGCAGCTGGCCTCCAGCAACTGCATGGAAGTTTCAAATGACATATAGTTGTTACTCAGATTGCCTGGTTTAGGAATAAAAAGCAGACAAAATCGAAAACTTTAGTAGGGATTTTGAAGATAACAAAGCTTTAAAAAAGGAAAAAAATGATTGTTCAAAAATGCTACTGAATGAGTTTCCAGGCATGACTATTAATATATTTTAGAAGAAAAATTGTGTATTCTTGTAAGAAACTCAAACTGCTAGGGATTTTAAGAGATATGACAGGAGGCTGGTTTAACCAACTTTTCCAAAATGTGAGCAACATTGTCACTTGAAGCTCTCATGAGAAAGGCAATCACCAACCATCAGTGCACAGATTCAATCCGAGCCACAAAGAGTTTCTAGGATCAGGATCCCCCTTGGCTTAAGCTGTCACAGAGTCTGGAGCAGAGTGGGAGAAAGCGAGGAGAAATGGCCTCCAAGTAGTGGAGCTCCAGAATGGGTGCATGGCAGTGGATTTGGACCCATCTCCTGGAAACTCTTTGTGGCTCGGATTGAATCTGTGCACTGTTTCTTTGTGGTTTGTCAGTCCACCAAGAGACGTGTAACACTCTTTGAGATTACTCTTGGATTTGAACCAAGAGTCTTTGGTTGAAAGCTGGGCATCATCTTTAACAGAGGTCCCCAAAGGACCTGGGCTGTCTTGCCCGTGCCTGAATTACTTATGTTATTAATTGAATTAGCTTACCCCAAACACAGAAAATTCCTTCTGCCTTTCTATCCTGGTGTTTGTTTCTGTTTTTTTTTCCCCCTCTCTTTTTCCTTTTCTCCCTGCCTCATTCAACAGGAGGAACATATTAAACCTCCATTAGACAACCGTAGCTACTACACAGAACACCTCACCCAATAGATTGGTGTGGTGGTTATGCTTGTGTGTCAACTTGGCTGGGCCTGGTTGAGTGGCTGGGCAGCTGATGGTAGTTATTCCCCATGAAGAGACTGGCAATCAACTCCATGGTGGGATCTACCACAGGCAGCTGAGTAGATGCCTTTGGGATGTGGTCTGCTTCCTGTATATAAGGAGAAGCCTTGGGGATAGTCTCTAGCTTATGGCATGCTTGGACGCTGCATGTAGCTGTGCTATTGTTCAGCAGCCTGCCATGCTCTGCTGACATTGGGGCTTACAATACACTTGAATTAATGGCCTGCCATGTGGTTTGTTAATATCGGGACTGTGCCTTTTTACTTGTCAATCTTGGGTTTATCAGTCTCAGAAGCCAGCAGCTGTCTGAGTGAAGAAAAGCTTCTAGCTCCAGTAGGTCAGGAGCAGGAGGCAGAACTGAACCCCAAGGTTGAGGGGCTTTCACCCAGCCCTTAGAGCCTGGCACTTTGAACTTGGACTTAAAGTCTCCAAACTGTAAGAATAAACTACTGTTTGTTCAAGCCATCCCCATTTGTGGTATATTATTGTCAGAGTGGCACTAGGTAACCAGAACAAATGGTAACACCAATAGCTCTTGTGCCACAGGATCAATGACAACACTGTCCATCCTAACACCAAATCCTATTCACAATTAACAGAGACCTGCACCCGCATCTCCACCAGTGATTACACCAACACAGAGAGAGCTGGAGAGCAACCGAGTACAGCCAAGTTAATAACATAAGAACTACACATGCGGCACACTCCCAGATATAGTAAAACATAAAATCAGGGTGAAACAAATCAGAACATAGCTAACAAAGACAATAACTTCAAAATGTCTAGGAAAAAACAGACAACTTCAAATCAAACAAACAAAACAAAACAAAACAAAAAAACAGGACAAGATAATAGAAACAAAAGTCCAGAGTAAGGAGCTCTGGTAGCATAGTGGCTAAGACACTTGACTGCTAACCAGAAGGCTGGCGGTTCAAACCCACCAGCCACTCCTCGGAAGGAAGGTTGGGCAATCCTACTTCTGTAGTGATACTGCCTCGGAAACCCAAGGAGGGGTCGCTATGAGTTGGGGCTGACTCAACGGCACATAACAACAACAACAACAACAACATAGAAAAACAAGCAATAGAACTATCTGAGAAGGAATTCAGAAGGTGTATGTATGTATGTGGGAGCTCTGGTAGCATAGTGGCTAAGACACTTGCCTGCTAACCAGACGGCTGGCGGTTCAAACCCACCAGCCACTCCTCGGAAGGAAGGTTGGGCAATCCTACTTCTGTAGTGATACTGCCTCGGAAACCCAAGGAGGGGTCGCTATGAGTTGGGGCTGACTCAACGGCACATAACAACAACAACAACAACAACATAGAAAAACAAGCAATAGAACTATCTGAGAAGGAATTCAGAAGGTGTATGTATGTATGTATATATATATATATATATATATATGTTTGTGTGTATGTGTATACACATATATCCATACATATCTATATCTATATCTATCTATCTATCTATATCTATATATATATACACATATGTGTGTGTGTGTGTGTGTGTATAGGACCCTCCAAGAGGTCAAGGAAACTATAAACAGAAACAATGAGAAGACAGACAGTATTTTGGAAGAATTCAGGAAAATAATTCAAAACCAAAATAACATGATAAATGCACAATTAGAACTAATACAAAAGCAGCAATTAGAAATCCAGAAGATGAACACTAAAATTACAGAGATAGATAGCACACTGGAAGGACAAACGCGTAGACAAATGATAATGAAGACACAAGTTATCAAAACCTATGGGACACAGCAAAAGCAGTACTCAGAGATCAATTTATAGCAATAAATGCACACATCAAAAAAGAGGAAAGAGTGAAAATCAACACTTTGACTCAACAACTCCAACTATTAAAAAAAGAGCAAGAAAAGAAATCTACAGTATCCAGAAGTAAGGAAATAATAAAGATCAGAACAGAAGTAAATGAAACAGAAATGCTGAAGAATGCATTTTCCAGCTAGAAGACAAATCCTTTGACACCAACCTATATGAAGAAAACTCAGAACAAAGATTTAAAAGAAATGAAGAAAACCTAAGAGTTATATGAGGTGACATGAAAAGAAATAACATACACCTGAATGGAATCCCAGAACAAGAGAAGGGGGAAAAAAAAACAGGAAATTATCAAAGATTTGCTAACAGAAAATTTCTCCCATATCATGAAGGAAGAAAAGATATTCATCCAAAAAGCTCAATGAACCCTATACAGGGTAGATCCCAAGAGAAAGTCACCAAAACATATCATAATCAAACTGTGCAAAACAAAAGGCAAAGAAAAAGTCTTGGGAGCAGCTCAGGAAAAAAATGAAATGTCACCTACAACAGACAAACAATAAGACTAAGCTCTAATTGCTCAGCAGAAACCATGCAGGCAATAAAGCAGTGGGATAGCATATGTAAAGTCTTGAAGGAAAGGAATTGCCAACTAAGAGTTATAAATCCAGTCAAACTGTCCTGCAAATATGAGGGTCAAATCAAGACATTCTCAGACAAACAGAAATTAAGGGGATTTGTGAAAACCAGACCAGTCCTACCAGAAATGCTAAAGGGTATCCTTACAAAAGAGACCCCACAGGAGAGAACAACAAATTAAAATCAAGATGCTTGACACCACTACCTTGAAACGAAACCAGAAAAAGTTTCTCAAAATAATTTCATAAGAAATGTACATAGAGAAATAAGGGAGTCAATCTGCAGATGACACCAGGAACAAAGCAAATAGAGGAAATAAAAGTTTTCATTACAAAACTTCCAAATGGAGAGGAAGACAGGACAATGTCTTTATAAAATAGACTGTTCCAGACTTAGGGAGATAAGAATTTAATTCAGGGTAACCACGAAGATACTTAACAATCCTTCTAAACAAACTCAGACAAAAGAAAAAAAAAAAATAAGGGCTTGCTAAGCACAAAACCAACAATAATGAAGAGAAGAGGAAAAAAAAAAAAAAAAACACTTGATAACAAAGTGAACTCACACACAGAAAAATAGTTGGAACAAGGAATTCACCAACAACACAACAAAAAACATAATAAAATGACAGCAATAAATTCATGCCTATCACTATTTACAATCACTGTGAATGGACTAAATGGACCAGTCAAGAGAAAGAGAGTGGGCAGATTGGATAAGAAAAGAAGACCCATTGATATGCTGCCTACGAGAGACCCACCTGAGACACAAAGATAAAAATAAATTAAAAATTGTTGTTGTTGTTTTGTGCCTTCGAGTTGGACCCAACTCATAGCGACCCCTCCTTGGGTTTCTGAGTCAGTATCACTATGGAAATAGATTGCCTTAACTTCCTTCCGAGGAGTAGCTGGTGGGTTTGAACCACCAGACTTCTGGTTAGCAGTTAAGTGCCTTAGGCACTGCGCTAACAGAGCTCCCAATTAAAAATTAAGGGGTGGGAAAAAATATACCAAGCTAATGGCAACCAAAAAAGAGCAGGAGTGGCAATATTAATTTCTGATAATAGAGACTTCAAGGTGAAAAAACAGCATAAGAGAAAAAAAATGACAATATATGATGCTAAAAGGGTCAGTTGACCAAGAGGACATCACCATAATAAATACCTATGCATCCAATGAAAAGCTCCAAAATATGTAAAGCCAATATTAACAGAATTGAAAGGAAAAACAGACAACTCTGCAATGGTAATATGAGAATTTAAGACACCACTTTCAAGGAGGGACAGAACAACTAGAAAAAGAACTCAACAAAAATACAGAAGAACTCAACAACATATCAACCAACATGACCTCATAGACATATATAGAGCACTCCACCCAACAAAAACACTATATACATTCTTCTCCAGTGCACAGGGTCATTCTCCAGAATAGACCATATATTAGAACACAAAACAAACCTCAACAAGTTCAAAACTTTAAAATACTACAAAGCATCTACTCAGATCACAATGCTATTAAATCAGAAATCAATAACAGGGAGACCAAGTTGTCAAAGATGAAATGGAACACATAAAGATTGATATCCTAGGCATTAGTGAGCTGAAATGGACTGGTTTTGCCCATTTGGAATCAGACAACCATATGATCTACT
This sequence comes from Orycteropus afer afer, assembly GCF_000298275.1. NCBI lineage: Eukaryota > Metazoa > Chordata > Mammalia > Tubulidentata > Orycteropodidae > Orycteropus > Orycteropus afer. The sequence continues at coordinate 1,906,685 of NW_006921862.1, forward strand.
ATGCCGGGAATGACAATTTGAAGAGGAATGGCGTGGCATTCATCATTGCAAAGGATGTTTCAAGATCTGTCCTGAAGTACAGTGCTGTCAGTGATAGGATAATATCCATATGCCTACAAAGAAAACCAATTAGTACTACTATTATTCAAATCTCTGCCCCAACCACCAAACCAAAGATGAAGAAATTGAAGATTTTTATCAACTTCTGCAGTCTGAAATTGACAGAACATGCAATCATGGAAGGCAAAACTTGGAAATGAAGAAGAATCACTGGTAGCTGGAAAATTTGGCCTTGGTGAAGAAATAACGCTGGGGGTCACATGATAGAATTTTGCAAAAGCAATGACTTATTCATTGCAAATACCTTTCTCAACAACACAATGGGGGCTATACACGTGGACTTTGCCAGATGGAGTACATAGTAATCAGATTGACTACATCTGTGGCAAGAAGTGATAGAAAAGCTCAATATCTTCAGCCAAAACTAGGCCAGGAGTTAATTGTGGAACAGACCAACAATTGCTCATATGCAAGTCCAACTTGAAGTTGAGGACAATTAAAATGAGACCACAAGAGCCAAAATATGACCTTGAATATATCCCTCCAGAATTTAGAGACCATCTAAAGAACAGATTTGATGCACTGAGCACCAATGACCGAAAACTAGAGGAATGGTGGGATGACATCAAGAATATCATTCATGAAGAAAGCGAGAGGTCATTAGAAATATGAGAAAGAAAGAAAAGACCAAAATTATGTCAGAAGAGACTCTGAAACTTGTCTTTGAATGCAAGGTAGCTAAGGCAAATGGAAGAAATGACAAGATAAAAGAGCTGAACTTAAGATTTCAAAGAGCAGTTTGAGCAGACAAAGCCAATTACTATAATGAAATGTGCAAAGACCTGGGGTTAGAAAACCAAAAGGGAAGAACATGCTCGACATTTCTCAAGCTGAAAAACATGAAAATATTTAAGTCTCAAGTTGCAATAATGAAATATTCTATGGACAAAATATTGAATGATGCAGGAGGCATCAAAAGAAGATGGCAGGAATGCACAGAGTCACTGTACCAAAAAGAACTGGTCAATGTTCATTCATTTCAGGAGGTGGTATGTGATCAAGAACGAATGGTAGTGAAGGAAGAAGCCAAAGCTGCACTGAAGGAATTGGTGAAGAACAAGCCTCCAGGAATTGATGGAATACCCATTGAGGTATTTCAACAAACAGATGTCCCACTGGAGGCACTCACTCAGTTATGCTAAGAGATTTGGAAAACAGCTACCTGGCCAACTGACTGGAAGAGGTCCATATTTGTACCCATT
>NW_006921862.1:1908281-1909345 GCF_000298275.1 Orycteropus afer afer
GAATCCTAACAAATTGTGGATAACATTGAGAAGAATGGGAATTCCAGAACACTTAATTGTACTCATGAGGAACCTGTACATAGACCAGGAGGCTGTTGTTCAAACAGAAAAAGGGAACACTACATGGTTTAAAATCAAGAAGGGAGTGCATCAGCATTGTATCCTTTCACCATACTTATTCAATCTGTATGCTGAGCAAATAATCCAAGAAGCTGGACTATATCAAGAAGAACGTGACATTAGGATTGGAGGAAGAATCATTAACAACCTGTGATATGCTGATGACACAACTTTGTTTGGTGAAAGTGAGGATAATTTGAAGTACTTAATGATGAAGATTGAAGACTACAGTCTGCAGTATGGATTACATGTCAATATAAAGTAAATAAAAATCCTCCCACCTGGTCCTATAATCAACATTATGATAAATGGAGAAAAGGTTGAAATTGTCAAAGACTTCACATCACTTGGTTCTACAAGCGATGCCAAAGGAAGCAGCAGTCAGGACATCAGACCATGTATAGCACTGGGCAAATCAGCTACAAAGTACCTCTTTCAATTGCTGAAGAACAAAGATGTCTCCTTGAGGATTAAGGTGTGCCTGACACAAGCCATGGTATTTTCAATTGCCTCATATGCATGTGAGAGCTGGACAATGAATAAGGAAGACTGAAGAAGAGTCCATGCTTTCCAGTTGTGGTGTTGGCGAAAAATGCTGAAAGTATCATGGACTTCTGAAAAAGTAACAAATGTGTCATGGAGGAAGTGCAGCCAGAATGCTCCTTGGAAGCGAGAATGGCCAGACTTTGTCTCACCTACTTTGGACATATTGTCAGAAGGAGAATATGGATCTTGTCTGAAAGCCAAGAAGGATGTCATGCTTGGTAATGTGGAGGGTCTATGAAAGAGGAGAAGGCCCTCAATGAGATGGATTGACACAGTGGCAGCAGCAATGGGGTCAAGTATTTAAAATCAAGAAGGGAGTGCGTCAGGGTTGTATTCTTTCTCCACACTTATTCAATCTATATGCTGAGCAAATAATCCGAGAAGCTGGACTAGATGAA
>NW_006921862.1:1919996-1928966 GCF_000298275.1 Orycteropus afer afer
AAAAAAAAAAAAAAATCCTAGCCAACAGAATCCAAAAACATATCAATAAAATAATACAGCATGATCAAGTGCAATTCATACCAGGTATGCAAGGATGGTTCAACATCAGAAAAACAATCAATCTAATCCACCTCATAAACAAAACAAAAGAAAAGATCCATATGATCATGTCAATTGATGGAGGAAAAAAAAGAAACTCACTGCCATTGAGCCAATTCACCTCATAGTGTTCCCTCTTTGGGTTTCTTGAGGTGGTATCTCTACAGAAGTAGAATGGTTAATCTTCCATCTGAGGCATTTGATAAAATCCAACACCCTTTCCTGTTCAAAACTCTCAGCAAATAGGGCTAAGAAGGGAAAATCCTCAACATAATAAAGGTCATACACTAACAGCAAAACTAACAGCCAACATTATTGTTAATGGACAAAGACTCAAATTATTCCATTTGTGAATGGGAATCAGACAAGGATGCCCTCTATCTCCACTTCTATTCAACATTGCATTGGAAGTCCCAGGCAAGACAATAAGGCAAGAAAGAGAACTAAAAGGCTTCCAAATTAGCAAAGAAAAAGTAAAGCTATTTCTATTCACAGATGACATGATCCTATACACAGAAGACCCAAAAGACTCAGCAAAATAATTACTAGAAATAGAAAGTTTCAGGCAAGTGGCAGCATACAAGGTCAAAAATCAGTTGGATTCTTTTACATCAAAAAATAGGCCTCTGAAAAGGAAATAAGGAAAACAATACCATTTACAATGGCTACTAAGAAGATAAAATACTTAGGAATATATCTTACTGGGGACACAAAAGACCTATGCAAAGAAAAGTACAAAACACTACTACAAGAAACAACAAGGGGTCTACAGAAATGGAAGAATATGCCTTGTTCTTGGATAGGAAGATTGAATGTTGTGAAAATGTCAGTACTACCCAACACAACCTACACGTTCAATGCAATCCCGATCCAGATTCCATCAACAATTTTTCAGGACATGGAAAAGCCAATCACTAATTTATACGGAAAGGAAAGAGGACTCAGATAAGCAAAGCACTGCTGAGGAAGAAAAACAAAGTAGGAGGTCTCACACTCCTAGACCTCAAAACCTGCTATTCAGCCACAGTACTCAAAACAGTATTGGTATTGGTACAATAATAGAGAAACAGACCAATGGACCAGAATAAAAAACTCAGAAATAGACCCATTCATCTATGAACAGCTGATACTTGGCAAAGGCCCAAAACCCATTAAAAGGGGGAGAGATAGCCTCTTTAACAAATAGTGCTGGCAAAATTGGATATCCACTTGTAGAAAAATGAAACATGACCCATATCTAACCCCATACACAAAAATGAGCTCAAGTTGGATCAAAGACTTAAACATAAAACCCAAATTATAAAGCTCATCAGAGATAAAATAGGGGCAAATCTATGGGCTCTAATTTATGGCAGAAATAGACTATTAAGCATAACTCAAAATATGCAGGCCACAGAAGAGAAACTAGATGACTAGAACCTTTTAAAAATTAAATTCTTATGTGCATTTAAAGACTTCTCTAAAAGGGTAAAAGAGAACCTACAGATTGGGAAAAAATATTGGCTATGACCTATCTGACAAGGGACTTATTTCCAAAATTTATAGAAAACTTCAACACCTCAACACCAGAAAGACATATAACCCAACTCAAAAATGGGCAAAGGGATGAAAAAACATTTCACTAAGGAGGATATACAGGCAGCCAACAAACACATGAGGAAATGCTCATGATCATTAGGCATAAGTGAGATGCAAATCAAAACAACAATGAGATACCATCTTGTTCCAGCATAGTATCAAAGTTCAACAGAAAATAACAAATTCTGATGAGGCTGTGGAGAGATTGGAACTCTCATACACTGCAGGTGGGACTGCAAAATGGTACAACCACTGTGGAAAATGTTATGGTGTTTTCTTGAAAAACTGAACATAGAAATACCATTTGATCCAGCAATTCTATTACTAGTAATATATCCTAAAGAGACGAGAGACAGAACACGAATAGACATATGCACACCCATGTTCATTGCAGCACAATTCACTATAGCAAAGAGATGGAAACAATCTATATGCCAATCAACAGATTGGATAATATTCACACAATGGGATACTATGAAACATTAAAGAATAATGAAGAACTCATGAATCATCTCACAACATGGATGAATTTAGAGGACATTATGCTGAGTGAAGGAGCTCTCGTGGCATAGTGCCTGAGACATTTGACTGCTAACCAGAAGGCTGGCTGTTCAAACCCATCAGCCACTCCTCGGAAGGAAGATTAGGCAATCTACTTCCGTAATGATACCACCTCAGCAACGCAAGGAGGGGTCACTATGAGTTAGATCTGACTCGATGGCAGTGAGTTTTTTTTTTTCATTTATTTTTTTATTTTGAGTGAAATAAGTCATTCACAGAAGGATAAATACTGAATGAGCCCACTATTGTAAAAAGTCAAGGAAAAGTCAAGAACAGTTTATTCAGGGAAGGAAACTCTGTTGGTTACTGAGGATGGGAGGGAAGAGGAGGGAAAATCTTGGACTATTTGGGGGTCACATGTTGATTTGGGTGAGGGGAGGAATGATATGGAAAGAATCTGTGACCAGCATGGTCACAATGAGGAAAGGAAAGACACTAAAATGTGTACAAAAGATACAGACCACAGAGACAAATACTATTGCATACACAACACTGCAGTATCACTAGCACCAAACACCAGGCTATGGATTAATGCATAGATAGGTGAGATGAGCAGGTGGGGGTAGGCAAAGGAGAATACACCCTAGGCCAAGGATAGATTTGGCTGAAGATAATCCTACATATACACTTGTGCTGCAAAATTAGCCACATAGATTGTAGAAGCAACAGAAGATAGGGTTGGAATAACTTCTCAGTGACAACCAAACATCTTGTGAGAGAGAATCACCAGGCCTGGAGGCTCGGGATCATAGTCTTGGGGAACATCATGCTCAATTGGCACACATAGTTCTTAAAAATTTTGTTCTACAACCTAATATGGTGAGTAGTGACTGGGGTCTAAAACAGGCTTCTAAGATGCAGCTATTGGCCTCCTCTCATCTGAAGCAAAGAAGAGTGAAGAAGATCAAAGTCATCTGGAAACAATTAGTCCAAAGATAAGAAGAACCATGAGGACCTCACCCTCCAAGACCCGAGACCAGAAGAAGTAGATGGTGCTTGGCTACCAATACCAACTACTTGGGAAGGGATCAAATCTGGAGATCTGGCTAGAGTGGAAGGAAAAATGTGGAACAAAATTCAAAAATACAAGAATGACCAGAATTGCTTGTTGGAGAGATATTGGTGGAACCCCCTAGACTATGGCCCAGGGTTACCCATCAGACTTAGAAAAGGATTCATATGCATGGATTGGGTCTCAGCCCAACAGTAGAAAGACCTACATACAAAACACTTACCCAGGTTGTTGCACTCACCTACTCTAGGGAGAAGAACCCCTTGGATCAATCAGCCATGAGACACTAGAGGGGTAGCACTTACATAGACTGAAAGCTGGACAGACAGGAATGCGTGGATGAGAAGGCCACAGGGAGGGGGTGGTCACAGTAGGGAGAGAGGAGCAGAGTTTTTTTTATGGTTGAGGACAGTAATTGGGGCTGTGGAATCAGATGTGCATGGACTGTTGAACATAAAACAAGTTTATGATGTAAATTTGCACCCAAAGCACAATATAAATAAATAAATAAATAGATTTATTCTGCTAATATTTGAAAATATAAGGACCCTGTTTCTGCTGCTTTTCATCAGCAATGCCTTGCTTCCTTGGGTTTATTTGTTTGATTTTGCTCATCAGCCTTACAAACACATGCTTGGGAATTCTCAAGACCTAGAGTGGAGGTACATTCCTTCAGAAAAGATTTGCATTTGCTTGGGATTCTTGGAACATTAATAATCTGGAATCTTTTAAAAATAAATTCTCACTTTCATGCTTTTGAGGACTCTCTATAAAACCAAAAGCCAAACTCACTGCCATGGAATTGATTCTGACTTATAGCAACTCTATAGGACAAAATAAATCTGCCTCATAGGGTTTCCAAGGCTGGAAATCTTTACAGAAGCAGATTGCCTCATCTTTCTCCCATGGAATTGCTGATGGATTCAAACCATTGACCTTTTGGTTAATAGCCAAATGCTTTAACAACTGTGTCACTAGAGTTCCTTGGGGACTCCTGATGATTTAAATTTGGCCAGGTTTTGTTTATAATTCCTTAGGACATGTTTCTCCTTCTCTGTTCAGCACCATGGCAGCTTTTCTTGACGTGCCATCATGTTGGGAGAAAAGTGTTTGGTTTAAACTTAAGTTGAGGATGGACATTTATGAGGAGGGTCATTCCTATTAAACTCTCCATTTGGTTAGGTGTTGAGCTTGTTTTTCTGTCATTGTACCACTAAGGCCATGAAAACTGAAGTTCAAGTTTGTCAGGTTCAGCAAATGTTCTCAGGACAAACGTAGTTTCAGCTTGTCTCAATGAGTTTTCTCCTTCAGGTCGTATCTGGCCTGGAAAATCCTTAAACACTTGTAAAATCTTTAGTGAAATTAGGATGGTTTAAAAAGTATTTTCTCCAGCATTTTTAGATAGTCCATTCATTATTTTTCCTCCCGACCAACAAAATATTATTGAACAATATTATTGAACATCTACTACTGTGCTAGACATTTTGAGGAGGCAATTACACATTGGATACACTTTTCATCCTTGAAAAGTTCATGATCAGTTGGGGGAAGAAGTGGACAAAAAACATTATTTAATCCAAAAATCTGCTGAACTATGGAGAAGTTAAACACTATTTATAACATGATGTTGTTTCTCTAAGATGATTGAATTAAGAACTCAGCAGGAAGACAAGAGTCCCTTAAAATATCACCTTCTGTACCAACTCCCTAATATGTCCTGGTTACTATGAGGAAACTGAGCTCCAGCGGCAGGATACTAAGGAACAGGCTGGGGTGATGGTGGAGATCCAAAGGGTATTATCAGTTGTTTAACTCCATGCTCTTGAGGTCATTAAGATGTTGATAGAGTGTTGATATAGCTCTTCCATATTATCTGAACATGCTTTACTCGTCTGAACCATGACTGACCTTAAGACTCTCTTCCCTGAAGAGACTGCCAGCTCAGCATTTCAAAGGACATCTTGTATGTTATATCTAGCACTTCAAGCACTTAGTCTAACAATGGATGTAACTTTGGGAGGTCAATTATTTTACAGCTTTATGTGATCAAAGAAAGGAAAGCCTGAATAGGACCTGCACCTACCGTAAGATTTCCTTTGGGGAAAATATTTAACACATTTTTCGTGATTAAGACATTATATTTATATAATATGGAAAAAATTCAACAAATTAACACTAAACAGTAAGATATTTGATACCATATCTTTATTTACACACCATCCTGGGAACAGCAGATCTGAAAGGCAAACCAAGGTTAATGTTCTGGCAATCAGCTAAAGTTAATTGATGGAGACATTTCAGAGTAAAATAAAATTATCTTGACAGCTTTTCATTAGGGTAACAACCTGACAGCAAAGGACTACCTAATTTTTCCCCCTAATCACAAGAAATTATTATTGATAGCAGCTTACACATGTATTACAGTTCTTGAAAGACGGATCCCTGCAGACTTGCAGAGAACAGATTGGGGAAATAGCCTTCTTCCCTATCAGCTAGAACCAGTTTTTCCTAAAATAGTGATACAAAGAATAGTTCTTTTCCAAATAAAGTTCAAAGGGCTGTTTAGCTCTCAAATTTAGACCACAAAGTAAAGACCTAAAAATAGGATGAGGAGTGTTAAAAAGTAATATTCCTGCTACTTTCTCCAAATAATTGTAGCTCAAATGAGTGATTTTTCTTTTCTTTTTAAAAGGAAAGAATCACTGATCAGAATATTTTGCTTCACTCACAAAATATGCATTTCATACTTTGAATAAATAATTTGTGATTTTAGAGTAGGTCATAAAGTCATATAAGATGAAGGGCAAGAGGGAATTTCTTTTTACTTGGACATATATACTAGGATAGATTTGCAGGAAGGATCCCAACTTTGTGATGTGAATTTATAGCTTTCATTTCCTAAAGATTTGAGATAATTTCTTCATGTTTTTGAGTATTAGGAAAGAGGAGAACATGGAAGATAAAATCTTGAGTGAAGGTTAGACAAACTTCATCACTTTGGTCCATTTCTACTCTTCTCTGAGTATCCAAGAAAATTTCAGAAAAGTAGTATGGAGCAGTGAGTCTGGTGAGAGGCCATCCAGGTAAGGTAGAGCTAATTGCAAAATTGGGTATTCTTGACTAAGTGCAAAGGAGAGGTCTGCCCCTAACATCTGTGAGCCTTGGGCATTTATAAGTTATAAATCAATTGACAAATGATTGAATAAAATTTATTCTATCCTCCTACCTTGAAAATTTACCTTCATAATGAGATTGAAAAACTTGTCTATGACTAAATTTTTATATAACTTAAAATATTAAAAATTATCAATTAAATTTAAAAGGAAAATGTTATAATAAACAAAAATAATATTTTAAAAAAGTTATTTAAATAAAACATAAATTTAAATATATTAACATACAATTAAATTTTACTAGATGTTTTTATAAGTGTGTTTGCAACCATATCGCTTAATGTTCATCTAGTTGTCCATCACCATGCTTATTGAGATTAGGTCTGTTGTGTTGTTGTTATGTGCTGTCAAGTCAGACTTGACACATAGTGACCCCTCTTGGGTTTCTGAGGCAGTGTCACTACGGAAGTAGATTGCCCAACTTCCTTCTGAGGAATGGCTGGTGGATTTGAACCACCAGCCTTCTGTATAGCAGTCAACTGTCTTAGGCACTACTCTACCAGAGCTCCCAAGATTATGTCTAGATGTACATATTTGGTGGGAGCTCTGGTGGTGTAGTACCTAAGGCATTTGACTATTAACCAGAAGCCTGGTGGTTCAAATCCACCAGCCACTCCTCGGAAGGAAGATTGGGCAAACTACTTCCATAGAGATACCACCTTGGCAACCCAAGGAGGGGTCGCTATAAGTTGGGGATCTGACTCGATGGCAGCGAATTTGGTCTTGGAATTTTTGGTACATATTGGAGGGAAACATGAACTATTTACTGTTGCAAAATACTCCTCAGCCAAGTGTAACTGTGGTGAATATTGAACTACTTATGAGTATCTCCAGAATCATGAATTAGAACACAAAGAAGACAAAAAACAAAATCTTCAGTACTCCTGGGAAAAGATGCTTTATTATGCAAGACTCTATTGCAGTCATGGTATCCATGTGGAAGGTATTGACAAATTAATGAATTTCTCCTTTATTTATTTATTACCAAAGCACATCTGTTGCTTAAATACTCCATTGACTCTACAGCCCTGTCCTTCTTCATTGTCAAGAGGCATAAAACCCAAAACCTGGTTATGGTGTTTGGTACAGTGGTCTGTTACTTCTAGGACATAGGGAAACAATAAGAAGAAACTGTTCTCTGGGCCTGAATAGTGTTACAAGTATGGGTGCTTAAGGTTATGATTTTCACTATACCATAGGTAAGCACCAGATGGCAAGTGACTTAGGCCCCCCAATGTGTTTTTCAAAAATTTTATTTATATGTATGTTTGTGAGATGTGAGGCTCTCTAAATACTTTGGGATCGCATGATACACAAAAAGGCAGGACACATTTTTGTGCAGATCTAGGTGAGGTATTCGCAAAAGGGGTTTATGAGTTCCAGGTATAAAACCTGTTTTCAAAGAAGTTCTTGGAACACTCATTTGTATTGTATAAAGAATTTTCACGAATGACTGACCTCTGAGGCTAGCACAAGTGTAACATGAGGCCAACCAGGAAGAAGGCTACAGGTGGGCTCTTTCCCTGGCCTGAATGGAAGCAGGAACGTGAAGGGGAAGAGATTTGGATGGGTAACTGTCTTAGGAGAAGGTTTTCACATGAATGAACCTTAAGACACAACTGTGATTATTCTCTTGGATGTCTCTAGATTCAAAGTGTATGGTCTGTTTCATAGAGTGTTTTGTATTGAAACATCAAAATCTGTCAAGGACTCTTCAAATAACCTGGTGGCTCTCAGAATCTATTATGAAGCAGCTTCGGGAATGTAAAGCTTCCCAGAGCCATTTCAGCTGCTATAATAAGCTAAGATGAAATAAGTGGAAACTAACCATCTCGATGATAGGCTCAGCTTTTAAGGTGTTTGTTACATTCTGGCTCCTTTTTTTTTTTTTTTTTTCGGCAAGGGTACAGAGGTTAAATCTGTGAGAAATAATAGTACAAAGCTACATGATAGTGAAAAATTGGGCCTTAATGGAACTTTTTGTATTTCTAGAGAAATCAGACCACAGTATTATGCATAGTTTTAACGAGTTCCAGTTTTTCTGGCCTGTGGTTTATGCAACCAAACAACTAGATAATTTACAATTTAAAATGACAATACTAAAATATTAAAGAAAAGGTGGTTGCTATGGAGATTATTCTATGTGCACGATAGGTGAATGTCTGCACTTGAAATGTGGGGTGGTCTGAAGAAGTAGCACTGTAGAGTACAAATTATAAGGTTAAAAAAAAATCCACAGCCAAAGAGAGAAGGACATTACTTGTGTTGAATAAACTCTCTTATTTCCTCTTAATTATTCAGCAACAATGGGAATACAATCCTTTATATTAACCAAATGGTCAGAAACTGAATTGAAATGCTGACAACTTTCATTTGGTTATTTGAGTTTTATCAGCTGATATATAAGCATCAGGTGTGCTAGAAAATGGGTGTATGTCTCCATTCAGGATAGGTGTGGGGCCAGTTCACTGATAAATACTCAAATGTTGTTGTTGTTGTTGTTGTTATGTGCCGTCGAGTCGGCCCCGACTCATAGCGACCCCTCCT
>NW_006921862.1:1929490-1931915 GCF_000298275.1 Orycteropus afer afer
CCCAACAACACGTGTCTCTTTCAGGGGCGCGTGTCTCTTTTGGCAGCACATCTTCCTCAACGAGCAGTCAGAGAGAGTTCTGCCTCCAGGAGGCCTCCTTTTTGAGCCCGGCAGGGTGGTCAAACTAGCCAATCACAGCATCAGAACTCTAAGCACGTGAGAGAGAGTGGGCACCTCCCAGAACATTGTTTTGTGCCACGCCCAACAGAAATAACCCAGGTGGGCGACTTTAAAATCAGGATCTCCTCAGTTGCTAATAGCAATTCCCACCTTGGAGTTTACAAAGACTTATGGGTAGAAAAGCCACACTAAGTAATTTACTACACTGTAGGTAGACAAACTGGAATGTCATTTACTATGTTTAAATGAATGGGCATAATGATAAAATACTTGAGCACAGTGGCTCCCATCAGGAGGAGCCCTAGTGGCACAGTGGTAAAGCACTTGACTGCGAACTGAAAGGGCAGCATTTCACCAACTGCTCCATGGGAGAAGGACGTGGCAATCTGCTCCCATGAACTGCCCTAAGGGGGCAGTTCTACTCTGTCCTGTAAGACTGTTACAAGTCGGAATTGACACGACAGCACTGGGTCTTTTCTTTCTTTCTTTTTTTTTTTTAGCGGATTCCATCATATAGTCTGGGTTTATGTAAAAATTGGAGCTCCCATGGCTCTAAGAAAGAAGTTGGACTGGACAAGAAAAGTCAAGTGATGCCTATTGAAAAGACAAGTGTGTTGTTACAACTCTTTATTTAAAAATTATTCAGTGATGAGAATCTGGTTACTAGACCTAACTATAGTTCCTAAATTTTAGAGACCTTATTTCTTTTGATAGTCTCTCCAAGTCTTGTAGTTCCTTTAAAGTATGTTTGCATGAGTTATCAGATTCTAGAGACACTGATTTATATGGCCAAGCCATTATTATTTAGCAATAATCGTAAAAATTAAATACAGAAACAAAGTTCTAGATTGGCTATTACTGTGTTGCAGAAACTACTCAGGAGAAGGAGTAAATGAAAAACTCTCAATGTATAATTGTATTATGATTTGATGTTTTGTATATATATAAATACTGAAAAATACTCTTCAGGGAAATTGAAATTCTCAGTTGTAGTCAAAGAGAAAGAGTTCTGTTTGTGTAATGGTTAAGGCATTTGGCTGCTAACCAGAAGGTCAATGGTTCAAACCCAGTAGCTGTTCTATGGCAGAAAGATGAGGCAGTATGCTTCCATAAAGATTTACAGCCTTGGAAACCCAATGGGGGTTGCTATGAGTTGGAATCAACTTGATAGCAGTGAGTTTGTTTTTTGATTTGATCCAAGGAGAAGCCCACAAATACAGGACTATTTTTCATTGTAACATGATGTGCACATTAGAATCACTGTTTAAATCATTATTTTATTTGTGACATGGTTACTATTAGTTTCAGTAGGAGTTCTTGGATGCCACAAATGGTTAAGTGCTCTACTAATAACCAAAATGTTGGAGGTTCAAACACACCCAAGGTGTCTTGGAAGATAGACCTGGTGATCTGCTTATGAAAGATCATAGCCTTAAAACCCTATGGAGCAGTTCTACTCTGCGCAAGTGGGATTGCCATGATTCAGTATCAACTCTATGGCAACAGGCTTGTTTTTTATTTTGTTGTCAACCGTACTGAACTCAAAGGCACCCTGGTGGTGCAATGGTTAACATCTCGCCCACTACTAAAAAGTCAGTGGTTCAAACCCCTCATTGGCTCCCTGGGAGAAAGACCTGTCACTCTGCTCACATAGAGATTACACCCTTGGAATCCCTATGAGGGCAGTTCTACTCTGCATATAAGGTCACCATGAGTCAGAATTGACTTGATGGCACACAATAACGGTAGGAATGAACTCATGGTTTTTGCCAGGCACTAAGAGAGAGAGATCAAGTTCCATCATCACCAAGATATAACAGTGGAATCTACCTCCTTCTCTAGCACATGGAATATCTTTTATTGTCTTTGCATATTTTCCTTTACCTGCAGGGCTACCCTTTGTCGTCATGCAAACCTGATTTAACTTGGGTAAATGTGTTGTGGGGAATTGAGCAAGGTGGACATACTCTGTCATATACATGTCTCAAGACTGTATCTCCTGGCAGTTGCCCTGTCCATTTCAGCTTCTCAAAGAGCTAGTGTAGAATATCATGTTATGGTGAGTTACCATATCTTCTTTCATCACTCATCTCTAAATATTTAAATTTTTGGCTGAGAAGTTTCAGCAACCAATATATATCTTTTTTATATTTCACAAGAAAAGGTGGATGAAGCAGTTTTTTTTTTTTGAAAACCAGAGGAACAGTATTTAATTCTTTTCTCTCTTCCCCTCACTAGACAATCTTTTTTTTTTTTTATTTTTATTTTCTTTTTTTTTTAAATTTATTTATTTTTTATTTATTGT
>NW_006921862.1:1935969-1954132 GCF_000298275.1 Orycteropus afer afer
ACTAGATGATCTTGAGAAAAAAAAAATCTGTTTTAGTTTCCTTAATTTTCAAATTAAAATAGTTACACAGTTAAACCTGTGAAAGCTGGAAACTGTAAAGTGGAAACTGGTCAGAGAAGGAAACTCTAATATTTTCCACTAAAATGTGTGATAAAAAAAAAAAAAATGGTACGACTGTACCCTGTCAGAGGCAGAAAACTTGCAATACCTGGAAAAACAAGGCAGTCTTGTTAGGTTCGTCTCTCACAAGTTTCACTGTACCTGTAAGGGTTAATTGAGATACTACATGGTAAATGCTAAGTGATATATGGATCTATAGAAGCTCTGTTGGTGGAGTGCCTAAAGCATTTCACTGCTAACCAGAAGGCTGGAGGTTCGAACCCACCAGCCACTCCTCGGAAGGAAGGTTGGGCAATCTACTTCCATAGAAATACTGACTTGGAGATCCAAGGAGGGATCACTATGAGTCGAATCAACTTGATGACAGTGAGTTTTTTTTTTTTTAATGGATTTATGTTATATAAAAGGAGCTCTGGTAGCATAATGCCCAAGGCACTTGACTGCTAACCAGAAGGCTGGTGGTTCAAACCCACCAGCCAGTCCTCGGAAGGAAGATGGGGTGATCTACTTCCATAGTGATAATGTCTCAGAAACTCAAGGAGTGGAATCCGACTTGAAGGCAGTGAGTTTGGTTTGGTATATGTTATATAAACTTAAGATCTTACTGTTAATATCTGATGCTATTATGCTCTGGTGTTAGATTAATTAAGACCTAATGAATAATCAATAGACATGTATTATGGATTGAATTATGTCCATCCAAAAGATATGCTGAAGTCCTGATATTTGTGAATGTGACCTTATTTGGAAATTGAGACCATGTAGATATGAATAGTTAAGATGAGGTCACTAGGATGGGCCTTAATCTCTTTATGACTGATGCCCTTATGAGAAGAGGAGAGAGACAGAAAGAAGAACACACATGAAGACAGACACAGATGCAGATGGAAACGGCTATGTGAAGACTGAGAGAGAGATTAGAGTTACGCTGTCACAAGCGAAAGAACATCTAGTACCACCAGAAACTAGAAGAGGCAAATAAGAATTCTCTCAGAGCCTTCAGAAAGAGCATGTCCCTGTTGTCTCCTTGACTTCAGACTTGTAGTCTCCGAAACTCTGAGAGAGTATATTTTTGTTTCAATCCACCCAATTAATGTGGTACTTTGTTATGGCAACCCTAGGGAACTAATGTAGCATGTAAGAAAGGGACCCCTTCCCACTGGAGGAATATGTTTTGCAATTCAAAAAGAGTGAAACATAATTTCAGAAAAGGTTTCTGGGTGTTTAAACAGTTTTAAACCAGTTTTATGTGTAATAGAAAAAGGTAACTTCTAGATAATGGACATCAGTGATCTAGGGCCTCAGGGCATTTTTCATTGGGTCAAATAGAACCTAAATCCTGGGTCAAAATATGCCATGAGCAACTGTGTGTGTGTATGTACGAGTAGAACAGAGAGAGAGAGAGAGAGAGGGAGGGAGAGAGAGAGAGATTGCTAAAAATCAATAAAAAAATTATTTAACTAAATCCTTATTTCTAGATTTAAAGCATATAGTGTTTTTTCATACAGAAGTTTATAATATCATTTGACCATATGAATGCTCTACTATCCTCAATGTCAAGACATTTACTACCTACATCCTTCATGATTTCATGGAAAGCCCATCTCACTGCTTCCTGACATACTCCTTATGTAGGAGTTGTAATTGAAGTGCGAGCTATTATCCTTTGTCATCTGGCAGAATAAAATAACACTTTGCTTTTATTATAGTTGAGTAGATGATGAAGAATTAAGGCTGTGAGATCTCGATATGCCATGGCATGGACTTTTTAGAACCATTTGATTACCTTAGACAGTTCAACACAGTTCATGCAAATAAGGTATTTATCTCTATCTTGACTGCTAAGGAACAGGATTTTAATAATGTTATATCCACACATTATTTAAGTTCAGTAATTGAGTCTCATTATTAGTCTCTTAGTAGCATGAAGATAAAATGGGCACTTCTTAATAACTGAGACAGCTGCCATCTTGGCAGTGCCAACAGGATACAATTGGTTGAGAATTGGCAGGTGACTTGCCACAGAGGATTCTAGTATTGCATTGATGCTAAGCCATTACAGGAGTCGTTCTCAACCAGGGATGATAACATTGCTCCCCATTCCAACACACACACACACACACACACACACACTCCTCTCACCAGGGGGCACTTGGAAATGTCTGGAGACATTTTTTATTTTCATGATTGTAGGAGTGGGAGGGAAAGTGGTATAACTAGAATCTAGCAGGTAGAGGCCAGGCACATTGCTAAACATCTTACAATGCACAGGACAGCTCCATACAACAAAGAATGATCCAGTTCAAAATGTTAGTAGTGCCAAGGTTGAGAAATCCTGCATCAGACATAAAAGCTTTCAGAAACAGTTGGCTGGTACAAGTGTACCTAGTTGGGGGTAATCATGACGTTATCCCTTGGAGGAGAACAATTTTTATAAGGACATAGGGTAGATGCAAAGCCTGAATGCTCCATGGAAAGTCACATGATAATTTTCAACCAATTGCATCCTGTTGGCTCTGACCAGATAGGATTGCCCAGGGAGGACGAGCCACAAGCCTGGGTGAGCTCTCCATCCCATTGGCTATGAAAAATGGGTCAGATTTAGTGGTAATAAAGCATGATTCAGAGCATTCCTGTTATGAGAAAGACATAAGACCTCCATGCCCCTCTTGGGACTACATTTAGTTACTCACACTTCACTATAATCTATAATCAAACATCCCATTTTAACTTCCTCACTTCTTGAGAGTTCTGCATAGAGGAAAGAAATCCAAAGCAATTAATGACCTGACATATTCCCATCATATTTCTATGCACTTCCACCCAAAATGTACAAGGGATTGTAGACTGTACATATGTGACAATTTGCATGTCAAGCTGTAATGAAGAGGCTCTTAGGAGCTGCACATCATCTGCATCCAAAATACACAGGTGGCATGCAAAGCAGCTGCAGAATAACTGATTGAGTTTACAAGTTCCAAGGATCATGTCAACATTCATTCATATCAAGTCAACCTGGGATCTGCAATCTATCGTAAACTAAACTAATTTAAGAAGGGCATCTGCTACATTATCTCTCACGTGGCCTCCAGCAGGCATTCCCGTTTTATTATGAATAAGGTTTTTGTTTCTGTGCCTTGTGACAGCAACTGCTCCCTCCATAAACAGCTGAGCCTTTGCCAACTTTCCAGCCATCTTCTGCATAAATGAACTATGTTCCATCAGGTGGCCATGAGGGTATTTTGAATTTTCTTGTGGCAGATGATTTGACACACATAATTGAAGTAATACATCTTTCAGATGATATAAGGAAATGTACAGCATGTCACATTGTGACAAATATCTACTGGCTGAAACAGGAAATTTGGAGTACATGTGTTGCACTCAGCATAGATGTGGTATTTTTTTAAAGGCATTCAGCTTTATTGAGGCAGAGATCTTTGCCAGTGTATCTAAGAGTATCAAAGGTTCTATTATCCAATTTGTGGCTAGGGCTATAATGAACTGAAAAAAAAAAAAAAAAGGCTATTTACTGAAAATTAGCATTACACAAGAAAGGGATGACCTTTAAAAAAGCCAAAATAGAGGTAGGTATATGATTTAGAAAATCAAATTCTCTTGCTGGCTTTCAGAGTCCACAAAATGGGAATATATATATATGTGTGTGTATATATATATATATATATATATATATATATATAGCACTGGGACACGATGGAGTTCTCATTCTGAGAGAGCATTCAAGTATGCTCATAATGAACTGTGGGAAAGATATTTGCATGAAGAAGTCAGCTCCCAGGAAGTGAGGGCCTTTATAATTTATGTTTGATTCTTCTGGTGAAGGTGTTTTTGCAATGGAGAATAGTGATTCAAATGACTGACCCTTTCACAGAAGCTAGACTGCATCTGTTTTCAATGTGGTCAGGTTCTTTTTGGGGCTGGAGTGAGGTGAGGGAGCTGTTGCAGACAGAATTGCTATCATAGCGCTGCAGTGTTGTAGCAGGGCTGTGTTTCTGAGAAGCCACCAGGAGCAAATGGTATAATAATGCATTAGAGGAGAAGGAGCTAGAAGAGGTTTATGAGAGCAGGAGTAAGCTGGAGCCTTCAGCCATCCTCACATCCCACAATTCAGCCCCGTCTAGACACAGCTGATTGATGGCTCAGACAGCCCCTTCATCCTGCCTGGGACTCAGAGATTAGCTGGCCTCACCCTACCTCAGACAGGCAGAGAAAGACAGAGCTTCAAGCCACTACTGCAGTGGGCTCACTACAATTTCTTGGAGGCATGGTTCTCATTTATTATAGGTAATTATTTAAAGCCAAGGGAGGGCTTGCTGAATGAACAAAGCTGGTATTTCCAGAACAATCTATACAGATATACTATATAGGTATGTGCTTTAAAATAAGTCTACTTGCTCTTGCATCCTAATTCTCACTTAAACCAAATGTCATCAGCCCAGGGGAGACCTCAGATTGCTGTTTTTGGGCACTGTCAAGTCATTTTTTGATTCATAGCAACCCCCATGTGACAGGCTAGAAGTGACCCATAGGACTTCCTAAGCTGTAATCTATGGGAGCAGATTGTCTTTTTTTTATGGGGCTGCTGGCGACCCAATTAGCCAATTAGCCAAGTGCTTAACTGTTGCGCTACCAGGACTCCTACTCAGATTATCCATTGTCATTGAGCTGATTCCAATTCATAGCAATCCCCATTGGGTTTCCAAGGCTGTGTATCTTTAAGGAAGTAGATTTTCTCATCTTCCTTCTGTGGAGCAATTGGTGGGCTTGAACTACTGATCTTCTGACAAAAGACCAGATCTTATTTGTTTTTGTCTCCTTATACTGCCTGGTAAGGGGTTTGCTACTAAGTGACATCATTTTATGTATCTATTTGCTTATTTTCTTTTCCCTCCCCTGGACAATCCCCATCAACTCATGCCCCAACCAACTTGTAATAATAGTTCATGAAGGCAGGAACCAGATCCCTCTTGGTCACCATTATATCTGTAGCACTTAGACCAGTGCCTGACATCTAGTAGATGAATACATAAACTTTTTGGATCATTCCTATTTATTATTACTTTCTATCAAACCCAGATCCTATCTGAGGAGCAGGCGTGTGTCTCCCATGTGCTTGTCACTGTCACATGTATTACATGGGCCATGGAGCTAGAGACAGCAGTAGGCTTGGCAAATCTCAAATAATCTCTTCTTAGATAAGAGTTTACTTCACTGGCCTGTTCATTTCCAGATTCTGACCCTGAAGGATGAACTTCCTTCTTTCCTCCTTCTACCACTGCTCTTTCTGACATCAGCACAAAGACTTGTCTTAAGCCTTCTGCATTTCTGACCCAGGGACTGTTCTGCTTGGCCTAAGATTACAGCCACATTTCTAATTTCATACCCACATTTTACCGGATCTGTTCTTACTCAGTCACTAGGACCTCCCTCTGGCTAAATAAATTTGATTCTTGTCTAGTTTATTTGACATTTCAGCAGCATCGATGCAATTAATGCCTCTACTTGGTGCAAACAGCTAAGGGCTTGGCTACTAACCAAAAAGTTTAGAGTTTGAGTTCACCCAGAGGTGCCTCAGAAGGAAGGCCTGGCAATCTGCTTCCAAAAAATCAGCTACTGAAAAGTCTATGAAGCTTAGTTCTTCATGAGTCAGCATCAACTGAATGGCATCAGGTTCAGGGCACTGGTAGATTAGAGGTAGAATTCTTGCCTTCTATGCGAGAGACGTGGGTTCAATTCCTAGCCAACACTCTGCATGCACAACCACGACTCCATCTGTCAATGGAGACTTGCATGTTAAGATACTGAACCTGTTTCAGTGGAGCTTCCAGACTAAGATAGACTAGGAAGAATGGCCTGGTGATTTACTTCCCAAAATAAGGTCATGAAAACTATGTATCACAATGGTCCGATCTGCAGCTGATCAGGAGGATGCCCCAGGTACCAGTTAGCATTTTGTTCCATTTGTGGGGGTTGCCATGAGTTGGGGCTAACTTGACAGTTGCTAACAACAACAACAACCTTGAGGGACAGGATCACAGCAGATCTGGGAAGAAAGACTTAGGACATAGATATCAGGCTAAAGTACTTAGTCTAATGTACTGAATCTTTCAATAAAAGAGTGGCCTGAATGGAGCATAGAGAAGAAGGAGTTAAAATTGGTAAAGAATGTATCTAGCTCAGTCCCACAAAGGGAGAACTTGAATGTGAGGGACATGAGCATATAGTCCCTAGAATGACATTCTCTTGAAGCGAGTGGCTCTGTCACTAAAATCTCACCAAAGACACTCTAGCTCCTTTGGCCTGCTACTATCTAACTCATTTTTCTTTGATTGCACCTCACTAAATATCCATCTGATTATGAAGTTAGGCTTTTCTTTTTCTCCTCATCCCTCATGTACCTTAAGATCATAGCAGGTGAATACACATCATGGCACACTTGGCTCTTCGGGTCTTGGGAAGGGAGTATACCCTAGTAAATATTTTGATATTCTGATTTATACATCATTTTCTTGTAAATATGATTATTGGGAGTCAGTTTTTAGATTCTGATCAGGACTGGTTATCATAACAAAACTGAGTTTCTGAATCTGCAAACATGAGGCCCACACTCTAGAGCAGGGTGGGCACACTGGCTCCTTCCTCTGTGAATACCTGGGCATCCAGGAGATCTCCTTCTCAGATTTCTCACCTCTATCTTCAGCAACACTCGTCAGGAACATTCATGAGCTTCAAGTAAATGTGACATCTTCATGTGACTGTCCAGGGTCCCCAAAGTGATTGTTATCTCCATTAACACAGACTTATATGTCTTAATCCCAGTGACTGGCACAGTCATTGCAATGTTTATATAGTTATTGCATATCCCCCTTCATTAGACTACAACATCCATGTCTTATATTGGTTGTTTTGTTCACTGCTGCATATTTAGTGCCTAACGAGAGTGCCTGGCTCAGCTTTGGTGCTCAAAAATATTTGTTGAATGAATCATCTGAGAAGTCATGATATTCTATTCCTCTTAGGGTCCGAAAGAAAATCAGTTAATCCTCTCTACTTCCCCTGCTTCCTGACACTCCCCCTGCCCCAACCTCCTCAAGATTTCAAGAATGCTTGCTCTGGTTCCTGGTAAAATAACTCCCTTAGTGTACATATATGTCATGAACAGCACCTACTCTGTGAGGTAGATACTATGATTATTGTCATGTTGCAGTTGAAGAAATTGAGGCACAAGGTGGTGAAGTGATAGCATTGGATGCAAACTCAGGCAATTTGGCTTCAGAGTTCATGTTCTTCATCACTAGATCAACTGCCTCTCCAGTGTTTAAAGCACCTGCTTCTTTATTTGTAAACTACCCAGGTCATGAAATTATAGTGCGTATAAAAAGGGAGTCATGTGAGTAGGAGGCCTGCCCTGCACGATGTTAATAAATCATATAAAAATAAGCATGGTTTAGTTATTTGCCATACCATGACTGCACAAGCAGCTCGACAATAGGTGGGACTAGGTCAAACAAAGAGCCCAGCCTTGCCATGGAGAGCTGATAACCTGAAGGCATAAAAGATACCCTCTAAGCAACAAAGGTGAGATCAACCTGGCTTGGAGAATGATGAATAATTGTCACCCTTCTGTACCAGCAGCCATGAACAAATGGTTGTCTCAGTCACCCTGGAAGATGGAAAGAAAACTGGTTTTCAACAGCTGGGGATTCCTATACCATGAAAGTCTCACAACAAGAGATTTCTGGAAGATGGCAGAATAGGCAGACAAGCTACACAGACCTTCTGCAACAAAGAAATGAGAAACCCATTGAAACAGATACAGAAGATAATCTCAGAATCTTGAGTTTTGTAGGGAAGGATAAAGAAATGGATTGAATACCAACTAGTAGAAGAATCCGACTGGAAACAGTAAATAAGGAGACAAACAGATCTGTCAACTGTCCTGAGGATGTAGCCATTTTGAATATCTGCAAGTGGTCTTCCTATCTGAGCAGCAACCTAAGAATAGGCTTTGATTGCTGAGGACAGCATGGGTAACTTCAATGGAGGCAACAACTCGACAGTGTGATATTCCCCTTGTTAACCTTGCACCCCATGCCTGCTAGGTGAATGGAAGTGTGGCCCTTCCGCATCTACATCCGCTTTCTGAACGGGCAGGAATTCCATCCTAGTCTGGAGGTCCTGGAACCAGCTGTCTTCTGAGCAGGCAGGAACTGGTCCCAGCACCAGATGCTCTGTTCCTAGCCAAGTTTTGGGCCAGTAGGAATTTTTTGCTGAGACCAGATACCTGACATCCAACAGGCTTTTGGAATGGAAGGAATATTTTTTCCTGGGAATGGGAACTTGCTCCCAGTTGCCTTTTGAGGAATTTTGTCTAGGTTTATAAGACCTACCCACAGTTACTTCTTGAGCTGGCTGGAATGCCCTCTGGAACCAGGTATCTTGCTCCCAATCACTTTTTGAACTGGCAGAAACTTTTTTTGGATTCAGGAGCCTTGCCCACAGACACTGTCTGGATCAGCAGTAACTAGTCTGAAATTATGTGCCCAGCCCCTAGTTGCCTTTTGAGTAGATGGGAACTAGCTCTGAGATCAGCTTCCCTGCTCCCAGCAGCATTTGGGGTGGCAAGAACTTTTGCTGGTTCCAGTTACCCTACACTAAGCCCACTTTGGAGACAGTAGAAACTTCCCCTAGGAGCTATGAGCCCAGCTGCCTTTTGGGACAGCAGGAATTTTTTTCTGAGACCAGACATCCTATCCCCAGCCACATTTTGAGCAGGCAGGAATTCCTTCTGAAAGCAAGTGCATCACTGTTTGGGCTAAAAGGAACCTTTTCCAGATCCAGGTACCTTGCCCCCAGACATCTTCTGGGTCAACAGGAACTCTTCTGAGATCAGGTGCACTGTTCCAAGTTTCCTTCTGGGCATGCAGGAACTAGTACCAGGGCCCAGTGCCCTTCTTCCCGTTGACTGATTTGCCAGTAGAACAGAGCCTGGGTATCCTGTCCCCATGCCTTCCCCTCTCTGAGTTTTGTTTTTGTTTTTAAATTATTATTTTGTTCTTCCTTTCTTTTTAATTTTTTCCTTCTTCCTTTCCCTGGTTCTCCCCCTCACATCCCTGGTTCCCTTCTTTCTTCCTACTTTTCTCTGTTACTTCTTCCCATACTTTGCTTTTCTTTTTGGATTTTTTCTTCATTATTCTTTTTCCCTTGTTCTCTTTTTTCTGCCTCCCCAGATACTGCATTTTTCTTTTCTCTTTGTCCTTTTTAAAAATTTTTATTTTAATTTATTGTCTCTCTCTCTCTCTCTTTTTTTTTTGGTGATTGTTGCTGTTTTTTTATGTGGTTTGTGTTTTGTGCTTTTTTATTCTCTTGTTTTTATTGTTTTCTTCTTCTTCTTCTTCTTTTTTTTTTTTTTTTTTGTTTAACTGTATGTGGAATAGCAACCATGTCCACATGACCCAAATACTTTCTCACCTTCTGCATCCCCACTCTGGGTGAGGGCCAAAACTTGCTTCTGCACCAACTGATCAATGATAGATAGTGACCAATACCAGTTAGGCCAACTTACCCTCAATTGCTCTTCATGAACAGCCAACAGAGATCTGTGCACAAACTCTCATCCTCTATCACATCCACAAGGGGACAGGAAGTTAATGCCTAAGTGCTGATAAACTAGCAAATACAGTAGAAATGTAAATACAACAACATCAAAATGTCTTGGAGACAACAAATCATCACAATCCACCTAAAGAAACAAAATAAAGAGGTATAAACAAGGGACCAGGATATGGAACCAGAAAGCCTACTTGAGGAAAAACTGGCATTGGAACTGCATGCTAAGGAATTCAGAAGAATTATATTTAGGTACCCTTAATAGACTGAGAGATAGATCAAAAAACACTGACAAAATTAATGTAAAATACAGACAAAACTCTAGAACAATTTAGGAAACAATACAAGAACAGACTGACAAAATAAGCAAAAAATTAGAAACCCTACAGAAACAATAAATAGAAATCTAGAAGATTAACACTAAGATTTCAGAAATAAATAACACATTGAAGGGACAAAGGAGTAGAATTTAGTGAATGGAAGACAGAATTAGTGAGATTGAAGACAAATACCTCACTACTATTTTGTTAAGGGATCTGTGGTAGTTAAGGTTGTGTGTCAACTTGGCTGGGCCTGGTTGAGTGGCTGGGCAGGTGGTGGTAGTTATTTCCCAATGGTGAGACAGGCAATCAACTCCATGGTGGAATCTGCCATGAGCAGCTGAGTATCTGCTTTAGGGATGGGGTCTGCCTCTCATATACAAGGAGAAGCTTTGGGATTGGTGTCTAGCTTTTTGGTATGCTTGAACCTATATGTAGCCAAGTCATTGTTCAGCAGCCTGCCATGCCCTGTTGACCTTGGGACTTCTTCTGAACTTAAATTAGTGACCTGCAATATTGTTTGGTAACTTTGAGACTTTTTGACCTTGGGTTTGTCAGTCTCAGCAGCCAGCAGCTGTCTGAGTGAAGAAAAACCTCCAGCTTCAGTGGGCTGGTAACAGATGGCAGAGCTGAAGCCCAAGGTTGAGGCCTTTCACCCAGTCCCTAGAACCTAGCACTTTTTATTTTTATTTTTTGAATTTTTATTGTGATTTGGGTGACAGTTTACAGAGCAAATTCACTTTCCATACAGAAGCTCACATACTCTTTGTCTCATGACATTGACTACAATTTATTGCAATGCAACAGCTCCCCTCCCACTTCCTCCCCATAGTTACCTCTTTCCTGTGTCCTTCGCTCTGATGCATTCCTGCCCCATGAGCTATCTCCCTGTGCGTATAGAGCCCTTCTATTCTCCAATGACTGAATTCCCCAAAGAGTGTATCTACCTTTTGTAAATGTTCAGCTGATGTGCCTCTTTTTTTTGGCTGGAAGCCACAGGAGTGGATTCAATTCCAGACCTGAAGGGCAACTAGGGGCCATATCCTCAGTGGTTCCATCAGGCTCCATCAGACCAGCAAACCTTGTCCTTTTTTTTTTTTTTTTCAATGATTTTGAGTTTTGTTCCACATTGTTATCCTACTATATCCGGGATCTCCTACATAGATT
Organism: Orycteropus afer afer; assembly: GCF_000298275.1. NCBI lineage: Eukaryota > Metazoa > Chordata > Mammalia > Tubulidentata > Orycteropodidae > Orycteropus > Orycteropus afer. The sequence goes on from NW_006921862.1 coordinate 1,947,207, forward strand.
CCCCTCCAAGTGGTTGACAGTGGTAGCTGGGCACCATCTAGTTCTGGTCTCATAGTTGTATAGGCTGAGGATCACATGGGGTACCACTTGCTTGGACTAATTGTTTCCATGTGTATTTGGTTTTCTTCATTCATCTTTGCTCTGGATGAGGAGAGACCTATCGTTGCATCTAGATGGGTGCTTGCAAGCTTTTAAGATCCCAGTTGCTACTCACCTAAGTAGGATGTGGAACAATGCTTTTATGCCAATTGAGGTCGATGTCCCCTGAGACTATGGTCCTGAGCCCACAGGTCCCACTACCAGCTTCCTCTGCGTAGCTGGCTCTGGCCAAGAAGTGACTACAACCTTGTCTCTTGTCAGCTCTATTATATTCCTGGGAATTCTTACAGAATGTACAAATACACTTGTAGAAATATTGTCTGCCAACCCTATACATGGTCTTGGGCACACTCCCCTCTGCATAAACATACCTAATAATTCAGCCTGTCCACTCATCTATCCACCTATATATCCATGTTTGCCTTCACTGACAATGCAGTACTGTAAGTGCAAAAGGGTTCATCTTTGCTGTCTGTACCTCCCATGTACCTCTCTATGTCTTCCTCTCCCTCAATGCCACCATGTTGATCACTCAAATTTGGTACATTGTCCTCTTCAACCAAATCAATACTTGTCTCTACCTATCTAGCAGTGTTCCTTCCTCTCCCTTCCCAGTTCCGGTAACCAACAAAGAAAATTACCTTCTATATATAAACCTTTCCTTGACTTCGTTCAATAACAGACTAATACAATACTTGTCCTTCTGTGATTGACTTATTTCACTCAGCATAACGTCCTCCAAGTTCATCCACGTTATGTTGTGTTTTGCCAATTTTATGCTATTCTTTAGAGTTGCATAGTATCCCATTGTGTGTATATATCATATTTTGGTTATCCATTCTTCTGTTGGTGGGCACCTAGGTTATTTCCATCTTTGGCTATTATAAATAGTGCTGTGATGAACATGGGTGTGCATATATCTGTTCTTGTTTTGGCTCTCACTTCTTTAGGATATACACTTAGTAATGGAATGGCTGGGTCAAATGGTATTTCTAATTCCAACTTTATAAGGAATCACCACACTCCCACCATGAGTTATAAGAGTCCCAATATCTCCACATCCTCACCAGCATTTGTTATTTTCTGTCCTGTTGAACTTTGCTACTAGTGCTGGGGCAAGATCGTATCTCATAGTTGTTTTGATTCACATCTCTCTAAAGGCTAATGATTGTGAACATTTCTTCATGTGTTTGTTGGCCACCTGAATATCCTCTTTGGTGAAGTGTCTATTCATGTCTTCTGCCCATTTGTAAATTGGGTTATTTGTCTTTTTGTTGTTGAGGTGCTGGAGTTTTCTATAAATTCTAGAGATAAGTCCCTTGTCAGATATGTCATTGCCAGATATTTTTCCCAATCTGTAGGTTCTCTTTTGATTCTTTTGGAGAAGTCTTTGGAAGCACATAAAAATTAATTTTAGAAGGTCCAGTTGATCTAGGTTATCTTCTGCAGTTTATGTATTTTGTGTTATGCTTGATAGTGTATCTATGCCTTACATTGTTGTTGTTTTTGTGTTTGCGTTTGAGCCAGATCCGACTCATAGCGACCCCTTCTTGGGTTTCTGAGATGATATCACTACAGAAGTAGATTGCCCAACCTTTCTTCTGAGAAGTGGCTGCTGGATTTGAACTGCTGGTCTTCTGGTTAGCAGTCAAATGCCTTAGGTACTACACCACCAGAGCTCCCATGTCATATATTAGGGCCCCTAAATTTGTCCCTAGTTTTTCCTTGAGAAACTTTATATTTTTAGGTTTCACATTTAAGTCTTTGATCCATCTGGAGTTAATTTTTGTGTACAGTGTGAGGTACAGATCTTGCTTTATTTTTCTGCAAATGGATATCCAGGTTTGCCAGTACCATTTGTTGAAAAGGCAATGTTTTCCCCACTTAGTGGAATTTGGCCCTTTGTCAAAGATCAGCTGACCATAGATCACTGGATTTATTTCTGGGTTCTCAAATCTATTCCATTGGTTTGTGTGTCTGTCATTATACCAATACCAGGTAGTTTTGACTACTGTGCCTCTATAGTAGATTTTAAAATCCGGGAGTGTGAGACCTCCTACTTTGCTCTTCTTCTTCAATAATGCTTTGATTATCTTAGACATCTTTCCTTTCCATGTAAAGTTAGTGATTCGTTTCTCCATATCCTTAAAGAATGTTGATGGGATCTGGATTGGGATTGCATTGAATGTATAGATTGCTTTGGGTAGAATTGACATTTTCACAATATTCAATCTTCTTATCCATGAGCATGGTATGTTCTTCCATTTATGTCATTTTCTTATGGTTTCTTGAAACAATCTTTTATAGCTTTTTTGTACAGGTCTTTTGTTTTCCTGGTAAGATTTATTCTTAAGTATTTTAGTTTTTTAGTAGATATTGTAAATGGTATTGATTTCCTTATTAGTTTTTCAGCAATCTCTTTGCTGGTGTAGAGGAATGCAACTGATTTTTGTTTGTTGATCTTGTATCCTGCCACGATGCTAAATCTTTCAATTAGTTCCAGTAATTTTTTTTACTGAGTCTCTTGGGTTTTCTATGTATAGTATCATATCATCAGCAAATAGGAGTATTTTGACTTCTTCCTTACCAATTTGGGTGGCTTTGATTTCCTTTTATTGCCCTATTGCCCTGGCTAGGACTTCCAATACAATAGTGAATAGAAGTGGTGATAGGGCATCCTTGTCTGGTTCCTGTTTGTAAAAGGAATGATTTTAGTCTCTCTCCATTGAGAATAATATTGGTTGTTGTTTTTGCATGTTTGTCCTTTATTATGTAGAGGAATGTCCCTTCTATTCCTATTTTGCTGAGGTTTTTTTTTTTTTTTTTTTCCTTTTAATCAGGAATTGGTGTTGGATTTCATCAACTGCCTTTTGTGGATAGATTAATATGATCATGTGGTTCTTTCCTTTGTTTTATTTGTGTGATGGATGACATTGATTGTTTTTCTAATGTTGAACCATCCTTACATACCTGATATGAACCCCACTTGGTCATAATGAATTATTTTCTTTTGATATATTGTTGGAGTCTATTGGCTAGGATTTTTTGGAGATTTTTGCATCTATATTCATGAGTGATATTGGTCTGTAGTTTTCCTTTGGAGTCATATCTTTGCCTGGATTTGGTATCAGGGTTATGCTTGTTTCATAAAATGAATTAGGGAGGATTCCATCCTTTTCTATGTTTTGGAATAGTTTGAGTAGGGTTAGTGTCAGTTCTTCTCTGAACTTTTGGTAGAATTCTCTGGTGAAGCCATCTGGGCCAAGACTATTTTTGTTGGTAATTTTTTAATGACCTGTTCAATTTCTTCTTCTGCTATGGATCTATTCAACTTGTCCAACTCAGTCTGCATTAGTTTAGGTAAGTTGTGTGTTTCTAGAAAACTGTCCATTTCTTCCAGATTTTCAAATTTGTTGGAGTATAGTTTTTCATACTATCCTGATGTTACCCTTGTTATTTCAGTTGGTTTTGCTGTGATGTCACCCAGTCACCCATTTCATTTCTTATTCATGTTATTTGTATTCTCTACCTCTTTTCCTTTATTAAAATTTTCAAAAAAGCAACTTCTACTCTTGATGACTTTTTCTACCATCTTTCTATTTTCTATTTCATTGATTTCTGCTGGAATCTTCATTATTTCCTTTCTTCTGGTGACTGTAGGCTTTTCTTTTTCTAATTGTTGGAGATATTGGTTTAAAGACTTGATTTTGGCTCTTTCTTCTTTTTTGATGTGTGTATTGATTGCTATAAATTGGTCTCTGATCACTGCTGTTGCTGTGTCCCAAAAGTTTTGGCATGCTGTAATTTCATTCTTGTCTCATTCAAGGGATTATTTTAATTTCCTTTTTTATTTCTTATATTACCCAGTCATTCTTAAGGAGGGCATTGTTCAGTTTCCACTTGTTTGCTCTTTTTCCATTGATCTTCCTATTTTTGATTTATAATTTTACAGCATTGTGATCTGAGAAAATACTTTGCAGTATTTCAATGTTTTTAAATTTATTGAGGCTTGCTTTATGGCCTAACATATGATCTATCCTGGAGAATTTTCCATGTGTACTGGAAAAAAATATATACTATGCTGTTGTTGGGTGAAGTGAGGAGCCTGGCACTTTGAATTTGGATTTCTAGTGTCCAAAATTGTAAGGGAATAAAGTTCTGTTTGTTCAAGCCATTCTATTCATGGTATTTTCTGTTAGAGCAGCAAAGAGGTAACCAATACAAAATCAATCAGAAAAAAGATAAAAAGATTGTGAAGAAAACCTAAGCTTCATATGGGTCATCATCAAGAGGAATAACATATGAGCAACTGGAATTCCAGAACAGAAAGCGACAAATAAAACCACAGAGAACATTGCCAAAGATGTGTTGGAAGAAAACTACCCCAACATGATGTGCAATGAGAAGATATCCATTCAAGAAGTGCAATGAACTCCAAACAGGATAGACCTGAAAACCATTGAGACATATCATAATCAAACTCATCAAAACCAAAGACAAAGAAAGAATACCAAGAGCAGCATAGGAAAAGTGAAAACGTACTTAAAAAGGCAACCAATAAGACTAATCTCTGATTTCTTAGCAGAAACCTTGCATCAGGATTGGAGGAAGGCTCATTAACAACCTGCAATATACAGAGGACACAACCTTGTTTGCTGAAAATAAAGATGACTTGAAGCACTTATTGATGAAGATTAAGACTACTACATTCTGTAGGGGAGCAGCTGAAGGAGGCACTGAGGGAAGTGAGCTTGGGCGGTGGGTTCAGAGTGACTGAGGGAGGCATGGAAAGAAGCAAGCTGGGGTGGCAGGTTCAGAGCAGCTGAAGAAGGTGTGGAAGGAGAGCGCTGGAGCGGTGGGTTTGAAGTGGCTGAGAGAGGCCTGGAAGGAAGTGAGCCAGGGCAGTGGGTTCAGAATGGCTGAGGGAGACCAGAAAGTGAGCAGGGTGGTTTGGAACAGTTAAGGGAGAAGAACTTCTCTGTCAGTTTGTCATACTGTGTTAGTAACTAAGACAGACTCAGAAAAAGGAAGAGGCTATCCACTACTCAAATAATTGGCCAGTGAAAACCTTATGAATAGCAGTGAAGCACTGTCTGATATGTTACTGGAAAAGTTTATGAATAACCCTGAAACATTGTCTGATATAGTTCTGGAAAATGACCCTTTCAAGTTGGAAAATATGACTGGGGAAGAGCTGTCTCATCAAAGTAGAGCTGACCTTAATGATGTGGATAGAGCAAAGCTTTTGAGACCTCCATTTGCTGATGTGGCATGACTCAAAATGAGAAAAATAGCTGCAAACATCCATTAATAATTGGAACATGGAATGAATGAAGTATGAATCCAGGAAAACAGGAAGTTGTCAAAAATGAAATGGAACACATAAGGATCAATATCTTAGGCATTAGTGAGCTGTAATGGACTGGTTTTGGCCATTTTGAATCAGGCAATCATATGATCTACTATGCTGGGAATGACAAAATGAAGAGGTATGGTAGGGCATTCATCAAAAGAATGTATCAAAATCTATTCTGAAGTACAATGCTATCAGTGATAGGACAATATCCATACACCTACAAGAAACACCAGTTGATACTGCTATTATTCAAATTTACACACCAACCACCAAAGCCAAAGATGAGGAAATTGAAGATTTTACCAACTGTTACAGTCTGAAATTGACCAAATGTGCAATCAAGATGTGTTGATTATTACTGGTGATTGGATGCAAAAGTTGGAAACAAAGAAGGATCACAGGTATAGTTGGAAAATATGGCCTTGGTGATAGAAATAATACTGGAGATTTCATGATAGAATTTTGCAAGAACAATGACTTATTCATTGCAAATACCTTTTTTCAACAACACAAATGGTGGCTATACATCTGGACTTCACCAGATGGAGTACATAGGAATCAGATTGACTACATCTGTGGCAAGAGGAGATGGAAAAGCTCAGTAATTTCAGCCAAAACAAAGCCAGGAGCTGATTGTGGAACAGACCATCAACTGCTCATATGAAAGTTCAAGTGGAAGCAGAAGACAATTAAAACAAGTCCATGAGAGCCAAAATATGACCTTGATTACATCCCTCCTGAATTTAGAGACCATCTAAAGAATAGATTTCATGCATTGAACACCAATGACCAAAAATCAGAGGAATTGTGGGATAACATCAAGAACATCATTCATGAAGAAAGCAAGAGGTCATTAAAAAGACAGGAAAGGAAGAAAAGACCAAAATGGATGTCAGAAGAGACTCTGAAACTTGCCCTTGAATGGAGAGTAGGTAAAACAAATGGAAAAAAAAAAAAAATGACAAGATAAAAGAGCTGAACAGAAGATTTCAAAGAGCAGCTTGAGAAGACAAAGTCATTTATTATAATGAAATGTGCAAAGACCTGGAGTTAGAAAACCAAAAGGGAAGAACACACTTGGCACTGTAAGAACTAAAGAGAAAACTTAAATGTTGAATTGCAATATTGAAATATTCTATGGGCAATATATCTAATGATGCAGGAAACATAAGAAGAAGATTGGAGGAATACACAGATGGAGAAAAGATTGAAGTTGTCAAAGATTTCTTATTACTTGGATCCACAATCAACACCCACGGAAACAGCAGTCAAGAAATCAGACTTTGTATTGCAGAGTAAATCTGCTGAAAACCTCTTTAAAGTGCCAAAGAGCAAAGACGTCTCTTTGAAGACTAAGATGTGCCAACCCAAGCCAAGGTATTTTGAATAGCCCCATATGCTTATGAAAGCTGGACAGTGAATAATGAAGGCTGAAGAAGAGTTGATACCTTTGAGTTGTGGTGTTGGCAAG
>NW_006921862.1:1954842-1959691 GCF_000298275.1 Orycteropus afer afer
GGTTGCTATGAGTCAGGTCCAACTCGATGGCAAATAACAACAACAGAGGCTTCGGATTATAGAACATGCTGAACAAGTCCACTAAACTCCCTTGCTGATCACCTAGTTGTGGAAGGAAGACATACACACATAGAGGAGAAGAACAATTTTTTAAAAGTATGTCACGGCAATAAGTGCTTTCTACTAAGCCAAGAGTATGAAATGTGTTAGAGGAAGGCGGGGACAGAGCAGCTGTGGTGGTTGGAGAAAGCCCCCAGCGATTGGGGGAATTGGAGTGAAAGAAGAGGCTGCGGAATTGGAAGCCACAGTACTCAATGATCACGCAGATTTGAACTGTGCTTACTCATGATACAGATGATTGGCCTGAGCAAGCCGAGCTTCTCAGGGCTATGGATTTGCTCTTCCTTCTGCCTGGTTTGTTCTTCCTTCTTCAGCTGGTCAACACCTGCTCAGTGTTAGGACTCAGCTTAATGTCTGAGGCTCATGAAAGCCTTTGCTGACTCTCAGGTATGATTATGGTCCTTGGTTACATAATTCTCTTATTTTTTTCTTTCAGGGTGTTTTCCATAATTATAGTTAAATTATTAATTTGTTTGATGTTTACCTTCCCCGCTGGACTGCAAGTTCAGGAAAAGCCCAGTGTGGATTTATTTTTCTCCCCACTGTGGTTCCAATTCCTGGCACAGTGTTAGATGGCATTTGGCATACAATAAATGTTTGCTGATTGACTAAATGATGAACTGCTATTATTTCCACAAGACAGCCCTTCCTTTCTGTAGAAGTGACATTTTAAAGACAGAGCCTTTCTTAAGGTCTGAGCAAGGGATTATATATATATATATATATATATATATATATATATATATAATCAAAAGGATAGATGTATCATCTCCTAGACCATGTTTTAAAAATAAGCCCCTTGATTCTGATTTATTACAGCCCTCTTTAGAACTTTGATTTGTTTCTGATTTATAGAAATATGAAAAGATGGAAGTTTAGGGTCAGATTACATAATAGACTGTGTGGAATAGACAGACACGTAATAGTCAAAAGAGAACTGGGATGTGGTTCAGATATTCCTTCAAATTTTAAGACTTGTAAGTTATTAGGTAAGGGAAAAACTTCCCTGTTCCTTTTTAAAACTGCTTAAAGGTATAAAGAGAATGGACATACCTGCAAAACTTTGGCTGAGGGCCTTACTAGTCACTGGAAGTAAAACTAATTTTGCCATACCTTTTTTTGAGGATGGTGAACTCCTTAACTATTTAGGAAAGGAAGTTGGTGAGCTAAGCCAAAGATGCTTCTTCCTTTTCTGTTGGGTTCTCCGTGACAGTCCTTAGGTTTTACCCAGCTGTCCTAATGTCCAGCTTCCTGTGATGTCAGATGTTTGAGAGAAAAGGCAGATTCCGTTTATAGAGACATTTGTTTAATTCTCTATAACCTCACTCTAATGGCTTTGCAAATAGCTGCTTCTGACCTATTTCAGGGCAGTTGTCCATCTTCCTGAGATGGCCCCAGTAGTGATCATTTTGCCCAGACAGTCACGGCTGCAGTGTGTCTCCTCATCCTGCCTCCACAGAGCATACAGCCATTCTAACCAGATCATAGAGAAGAGAGAGATTGGTGTGATCAAAACCACTTTTTCCTTTGGACATCAGCATCATTTATAAGGCCAACAACATTAACATGGCTTTCCTTACCAAGACCCTTGTTACAGCTAAAAATCATCATATTGATGTTTGTCAATGGTCAAATGATCAAAAACAAGGCCCAATGTATTGACTGGACAATAGTGTTTAAGGGATCTCTTCTAAAACAGAAACATCTTGCAAGATCAGCCTTGGGCTTATTATCACAAGCTGGCTAGTGAACTGTGACTTACAAAAAGTATGTCACAAACAAATATGATTTAAAGCTATCTCACATGTTTAAATACTGGAGTATTTACCTTTTTTCTAGTGATCACTTATTCTATTTGAAATTCAGCTGATAAATGGCCAGAAAGAAATATTTTAAATGGTCTATGAGCAACTAAACAAATTTTTCAATATACAAATATTAAATACAGTAATCCTTCTGGTCTTCACTTTGAGCTTGCTTAAAAAACCAAAAACCAAACTCACTGCTATTGAGTCAGATCGAACACGTAGCAACCCCTCCTTGGGTTTCTGAGGTGGTATCTCTATGGAAGTAGATTGCTCCTTTTGAGGAGTGGCTGGTGGGTTTGAACTGCCAACCTTCTGGTGCCTTCGGCGCTAGGCTGAGCTTGCTTAGTCTTGCTTTATACAACATTTTACCAAGCTGAGGAGCATAGTTTCCTAGCTCACAGTATACTAGAAACACTATTAGAAAGAGAAAGCACATTAAAATCAGCAAAAAGTCCCAGCTGATGGTCATACTGTGATGAAAGATACAGTGGAAAGAGAAAAGGTAGACTTGAGAACTACAAATAAACAAACATTGCACTATCCTGGGGCCATTATGTGTACAAGCAAATGACCCTCTCCACTCTTACTGGAAAACATTTCTGTATTACAACCTAGTAGGGTAATGGATATTTGTAGTGTTGACCCTGAATTGTCAAGAGAAATAAAGAGGCAAAATCATGACAAGTAACCTCTGGCTAAGAGGCAAAGAAGTAGTCAATGTATTTTAGAAATACTTCCATGTAAAATAGTGCCAATAGAACATGTTTTAAGGCTTTGATGAATAAGTTATGGTAATGTAGAAAATTCATTTATGTGAAATACTTTATTTTGTGATGGTATCAAATAAATGAGCTATGTTATGTGGTGAGCGCACACAGATAATACAATCTTGATTTCATAGATGTAATTGAAATATTCATGAGATAGTATCTCCTCAAATAAAATTCAATAATAGTATATTATCTGTATCTTATATGGCTGGAACTGAAGGAGGGAAGAGGGGGACAAAAAATAGAGGCTCTCTATTAATTCCTAGGGATCCTGGTGGCTCCTGGCAATCACTGGCGCTCCTTGGCTTGCAGCTGCATCTGCCTCTGTTGTCACTTGGCCATCCTTCTTCTGTCTCTGTGTATATTTTCCTTTTATAAAGACCTCAGTCATGTAGGATTAGGAATCACCCTTGTGTAGTATGAACTCAAGTTAACCTAACTGATAACATCATCAAAGACCATCTTCCCAAACAGGATCACATTCACAGAAACAGGGTTAGGACTTCAACATATTTTTTTGGGGATACTAATTCAATATGTGATAGGCTCTATCTTATAGACAAAACGTTTGTACATGACTAGTTATCTCCATTTGGGAAGCTGTGGGGAAGACAAATTCTCCAACCTGTGTAAATTACAAAAAAACAAAACAAAACAAAAAAAGGCTGATCAACAACAGGTTGAAATAATTCAGTTAGCAAATATTTTCTGTAGAGTAGAGGAATTTCACTGAAACAAAAAACAGCCAGGCGAAGAGAACCTTAGCATCTAAAATGCTTGGCTCTCTGTATTTCAGTATTATATTGGTAAGAGAGGGGTACTTGAGTTATACATGTGTTTGTTCAGATTCACCTGGTTTCTCTGTAGGAGATACGAGGGATATTTTTTCTTCCCTTGTTATTAGATCTGTCTTTGTCTGCCTTCTTGGGTACTGTGGAGATAAGTGCTTTGAAATTACCCAGAGAGAAGCAGATTAATGGTTTTGTTTTTCAAATATCTTAGTAAAAGATTTGAAAATTATTATTTGTAGGGTTGTAAGTAGATACTTAATGAAGCACAGCAAATTGAATATCCCCTCCAGACACATAGAATTAGCACCATGGACTAAAGACCCAAACAATAAAACTATTCTAAGCTAAAGTCAGAAATCCTCAAGGGTTCCTTACTTACCACTGCTTCCCAAAGCTCACTCCTGGGAACGACCCTTGTCTGTGCCAACATATTTTTTTCTGAGCTTGCTTTCTCCCTTGCAGCCCATGATGGAGGCTATCAGGTGCTGGTAAGTTTCAGACAGTGCTTCATTTGTTATTAGTTTGGTGAATTTAACACAGGCTAGGATACCAGTCATTAGACATCTGTTTCATGAATCCTTTATTCATCCAGGGAAATAGGTATCTATGGAGATGGGAAAAATGAGAGCCTGGGTCACTAGGAATTCAAACAATCCTTAATAGTGCTATGACAAGTGTTGGTTGTTGAAAGAAAGAGCTCTTTACATAGAGATGTCCCACCTCTCTTGCATCTGGCCCTGGGCTCATGCTTTCTTTCTATCTCTTTGCCATAAATGTATTAGGTCCTCCTTAATTTTAGGCCCACGACTCTAATGGTCAGCATGGTTTTCCTTTTACATCAGTTATTTTCCTAACTCTGCCTTCATTAATGAGGGTCCATATCTTCTTCCATTTCTGGTTCACCTGCTTTGAGAAGGAGGAGACTCTCTGTATCATGTCCCAGTATAGCTCTATGTAATGTTACTCCACACAGTGTGACTGAATTCCAAGTCAATGACTGTAGGGCCCTGGCATTGAACTTAAAGAATTGTGTACTAACTCAGGTTGTGCCCAGATGGTTTCAACCTATGCTTGATGGGAGATTACAGCACAAATCGTGAGTGGTAATAAAACATAACATTTTATAAAGATTTTATCATTTTTAAACCAATTTTATGGTGCCTCCCCTATTGTGAACTTCAAAACAGTCTTTTGTGGAAACCATTACAAGGTTTATCACCCATATTCTACAGAAGAAGGAACTGTAGGAGAGTGACTTAAGAATTGGCAGAAAAACGCTAAAGAATAATGTAGAATCTGCAAAACACCGCATAACGTGGATGAACTTGGAGGACATTATGCTGAGTGAAATAAGTCAGTC
>NW_006921862.1:1960911-1974093 GCF_000298275.1 Orycteropus afer afer
TATATGTGAACTGCTGTATGAAAAGTGAATTTACTCTGTAAATCTTCACCCAAATCCTAAAAAAAAAAAAAAAAAAAGAATTGGCAGAAAACAGGACGCTGGCCTTCTGGGTCCTTTATACTTTCTGCTTCTGTCTGCTGCTTCTCTTGGACATTCCAGAGCATCACTGTATGCTGTGATATAACAACAACCACCACAACAGCAGCAGCAGTCAATCCATGCTGAATCTTGTATGCAGAGGTGTTGATATGGGTCCCATGAAAGGCTGGTGCAAAGTCATCTCTCTTGTTCCTCATGTGACAATAGTAGACATTTCCCTGCTGTTCTGGACTGATGAGTAATAAAGCCTTGAAATGCAATAAAGCTAACTGGTCTTTCTATCAATGAAGTCTTTGATCTCACTAACAGTAGGCTTTATATAACTGAGAGTACAATCATGTGCAATGAATAGATTGATAAACTTCTTTCATTAAAAGGTAAAGAAAACTGAAAAATCTCTACAAATATGTAATATACCAAATGAAAAATATACTATGTGCCCATCTTTATATTAAACTTGGTGAAATGAATGTGTTTTTTTGTATATCTTTTCTCTGGAGTAGACATTCTAGAATGAAAACTGGCAAAGGGAAGGAGCAAATGACTGTGTGACGCTGAGGCTCTTCCCTCCTCTGTTCATCCACGTGTTGCAAGCATGTTTCAATGGAATAATAACTTCCACACTCCTGTGGTCCTGCTAAGTCAATTAGAGGGGCCAACCTGACCTGTTCATCTTGCCCTGTGGGAATACCCTTTGATGTTGATGGGGATGCCAGGGCTGAATGAGGGAACATAATAAGAAGCTGACTCCAGGAAAATATTTGATCTCAGAGATGGGTCACGGTGAGAGCAGCTATCTGCCTATGAGGACTCCTCCTGACCAAAGTGATCAGTCTCCGCCAGGTTGACTGAAGCTGAAAGCAGGTGTTACCCTATACCAAACCTTGTATAAGTGGCTGTGTATTGGCAGTGAGCATTCACTGTGATCCTGGAATTCCAGGCAATCACAATGCCAGAAGCTGCTGTTTTCAAAAGCAGAAGTTGTCCTCAGGGACTGTATCCAGGCTTCCTGGCAAAAGTGGTACAGAGAACAAGGGGACCTACACAACAGATGCCAGACCTATATCAGTGGAAAAAACAACAGGATTGTTCAACCAAGCTCCATTCTTATCTCTACCCCTATTTTTCACTTAAACCCTGAGAGTACTGGCAATTTTTCTTATGGTCTATTTTAACTGGTAGATAAGAGAGAAGAAATAAGGGTGAAGAAAGGTGAAGAAATGAAGAGTAAAGCAAGGTACAGGAGACAGAAGTGGGATGGAAAATAAAGCAGGAAATGTATTTCTGAGTGATTTCTCCACCTGGGGAAAAATCAATCAACATACCAACCAACCAGCCAACCAACAAATCAAGGCCCTGTGCAAAAGAAAAGGCCCTTTTTGTTTTCTCTGTACTCTCCATTTTAGAAAACCTTGTGTTCTTTTGTACATTTCTAGATTGTAGCCTAATCAACTACAGTACTGAAAGTGGACTCATTGGCATGTTCCCCTGAGGAAGTGTGATGTCAGAGCTCAGTCTGTGGAGGCTTTCTCCCAGTGTTTCTATGTAGATTCTATAAAGTTGTCCCTTGAGTGGATTCCTGTGAAGAAATCTGTTATTGGTTTTACAAGATAGGCTTTGGACAATGTACTTGAGACACAGAAACCACGGCTCACCTATGGGTTATTACGGATTCTTCATTTGGAACTTGAGAATAAGAATAAAGAAAAAGATACACAGAATCTAAATTTTAAGAAAAGCCCAGGTACTGCCATTTCTGCAATTGTAAAAGATTCATAATAAAGAAAACTTCTGATGAAGCAAAACAAGAATTGAAGTGGGCTTTGACGATTTGGAAAACTCTTAGATAGCAAAGATTATTGAATGGAAACTTGGGCAAATTTTCTTCTATTTCATGTTAATAATACTAGGATATATTTGTTTACCTATCTTATAATTTTCTCTAATGTAATCATGATAACATTAATATCATATGCAAGTAAAATTTTGCTGAAGATAATTCAAAAACAATTGCAGCAATATATTGACTGGGAACTTCCAAAAATTCAAGCTGGATTCAGATGAGGATGTGGAATGAGGGATATCACTGCTGATGTTAGATGGATTTTAACTCAAAGCAAAGAATGGCAGAAAGTTACCTGTGTTTTATTAACTGCGCAAAAGCATTGGACTGTGTGGATCATGACAAATTATGGATAATATTAAAAAGAATGGGATTTCTAGAACACTAAATTGTGCTCATGAGAAACCTGTACATAGACCAAGAGGCTTTGTTCAAAGAACAATGGAATACTGCATGGTTTAAAATCAAGAAGGGGGTGCGTCAGGGTTGTATCTTCTCACCATACTTATTCAATCTGTAGTACTGAGCAAATAATCCAAGAACTTAGACTATATAAAGAGGAATGTGGCATCTGGACTGTAGGAAGACTCAGCAACCTGTCACACAGAGATGACACAACCTTGCTTGCTGAAAGTGAAGATGACTTGAAGCACTTACTGATGAAGATTAAAGACTACAGTCTGCAGTATGTATTACTCCTCAACATAAAGAAAACACAAATCCTCACAACTGGACCAATAAGCAGCATCATGATAAATGGAGAAAAGATTGAAGTTTGCAAAGATTTCATATTACATGGATCCACAATCAACACTTAGCAGTCAAGAAATCAGACGTCGCATTGCAGTAGACAAATCTGCTGCAAAAGACGTCTTAAAAGTGTTAAAGAACAAAGATGTCACTTTGAAGACTAAGGTGTGCCTAACCCAAGCCATGGTATTTTCAGTCACTTCATATACATATGAAAGATGGACAATGAATAAGGAAGACCAAAGAAGAACTGACACCTTTGAATTGTGGTGTTGATGAAGAATACTGAAAATACCACAGAATGCCAGAAGAAGGAACAAATCTGTCCTGGAAGAAGTGCAGATGGAATGCTTCTTAGAAGCAAGAATGACCAGACTTTGTCTCACCAACTTTGGTCATGTGATCAGATGGGACCGGTCCCTTTAGAAAGATATCATGCTTGGTAAAGTAGAGGGTCAGCAAAGAAAGGGAAGATTCTCAATGAGATACATTAACACAGTGGCTGCAATGACAGGGTCAAACATAACAAGGATTGGGTGGATGGTGCAGGACAGGACAGTGTTTCATTCTATTGTACACAGGGTTGCTATGAGTTGGAACCAGCACGACAATACCTAACAACAACAACAATCACAATTGATGGCTTTTAGTTTATCATGACAATATATAGAAGGACTTATTTGAATGGAGTAATAATGAATGATTTTGATTTTTGGCCAGCTTGAGCATCATGTTTACTCCAGTCTATTTGCTGTGTATATAGATATTTTGGATGTACTTTCAGGGTATACTACTTCTATCTTACGAGGTACTTGAGAACACTAGTTCTCTACTGGGCCTGCATATTTTAATCAACTGAGGTGCTTTTAAATTGCAATTCTTGGACTCATCTCAAATCAACTGAATCATAATCTCATGATGGTGTCTTTCTCTACCCAAAGGGGATGAAGGTATCCACCTCTGATACCTTTGAGAAGTTTCATTGTTTTCCACTTTAGATTTAAGTCTATTTGGAATTAATTTTATTGTTTTAATTTTATATTGATACATGAAGTATGTGTATCATAAATGTACAATTGAATGAATTTTCACAAACTGAACATATAAAATCAGAATCCAAATCAAGAAACACCAGTATCTTTGTTACCCCCTTTGTACACTCTTCTGGCCAGTATTCTCCCTAAGAATAGCAACTGTGCTGATTTTTAATTCCATAGAAAATTAACAACAATATAAAGATCAGATGACTTTTATCTGTTATTATTATTATTTTTTTAACTTCATGTAAATAGAATTAGGAGCTCTGGTGGCATAGTGCCTATGGCATTAGATTGCTAACCAGAAGGCTGGTGGTTCAAACCCACCAGCCACTCCTCGGAAGGAAGGCTGGGCAATCTACTTCTGTAGTGATACCGCCTCAGAAACCCAAGGATGGGTCACTATGAGTTGGATCAGATTCGACGGCAGTGTGGTCTGTGTATTGTTTAGCGTAAGCCTTCTTTCTCTCAACAAGTTTGTGAGATTCATCCATATTGTTCCATGTAATTTAGTTCATGAGTTCTCATGGCTGTGTAGTATTACATTATATGGATTTCACAATCTATTTATTCTTTCTACTGTTGTAGACTGTTGTAGACATTTTCTTAGTATCCATTTTTGGGCTACTATAAACCATGTTGCTATGAATATTCTTATTCATGTATTTTAGTCAACATATGTATATACTTTGCTGAGTATAACAAACTGGGTCATGTGCATATGTTCAGGTTTTGTAGATATTGCCAAATAATTTTCAGAAGCAGTGTACCAATCTTAATAATAAGATAAAATACATCTGTTCATTGAAAAGGAACTCTGGTGGCATAGTGGATAAGGCCTTTGGGTGATAGCTGAAAGGTCAGTGGTTTGAACCCACCAGCTGCTCCATGTAACGAAAGTGGAGTGATCTACTTCTGTAAAGATTTACAGCCTTGGAAACTCAATGAGGGTCACTATGATTCAGAATCAACTTGATGGCAGTGAGTTAGTGAGTTCATCAAAAGACAATATTGAAAAAAGTAGATAACCTGGAGGGTGTGGGAAGACACTTGAAATACATTTATTTTGAGTATATATAAAAGATTCCTACAAATCAATAAGAAAAAGACACACAATCCAATAGAAACATTGGAAACCTGATAAAACAGACACGTCATAAAAGAAAGTACTTGAATGACCAAGAAGTCTATTAAGAGCTCAACTCCATATATTATCAGAGAACTGAAAACCAAAAGAATGTTTAAAATGAAAAAGACAGAAAAAAATGTGGCGAATATGAGTAGCAACTGAACCATCGTGAAATGTTAGTGAAAGTATTGATTGCTTTGGAAAATTGTTAAGCATAGGTACTAGTTTTTAAGAGAATAATTTTTCTTCTGAATTGTAGACAATATTAAGAACCACTGCTCAGAAGAAATCATTATTTCTCCTTCAACTCCACTGCGTTGATACAAATCTGCAAGGGCCAAGACGGATAATTTTTTAATATTTTTCATCTGTGTGGTTATTTTTTTTTATTGTTTTGTTCTTTGCTTCCATGGCATGACTTTATATCTGTGTCAGCAGCAGAATAATAAATTCTGGGATATGGAGTAACTACTTCCCACTAAGCTCACTGCCCTTAGTGTAGACCCAGGGAAATGAGAAGAGACTGTGTGGTTCAAATCTTTGCTCAGCTATTGACTTCTTCTGGGACTAAGAGTTGCTTAATTTCCTCTTTGGATTTTTCCACTCCTGTACCTGTGAAATCAAGCTCCTGCCTTCCTGTCTCCCCTCACTATATGCATATGTTGTTACAATATAGATTCCTAGTTTCTCCTCAGGGTAACGATCTACTTTTTCCTTTGTTACTTACGTTTTAGGTGAAAATGAGAAATGATGTTTCTCTAAAGGAAGTTCTGTGAAATTCTTTGTGTATAAATATAGAAAGATTTCCAAGATATATGGCTAAGTGCTCAACTAATAAATGTTCAAAGTAACCTGTAGGTTACCATTTGTGCTAAAAATATAAAAGTATAAAGATTATAAAGTTGCTTTAATGAAGCATGAATTTTTTAGTTTTTATACTTTACTTTTACACACACATATGTACTTTTTATACTGTAAGTACCATGGACTGCCAAAAGAATGAAAAAATCTGTCCTGAAGAAGTGCAGCTGGAATTCTCCTTGGAAGCAAGAATGGTCAGACTTCATCTCACCTACTTTGGTCATATTGTCAGAAGGGACCATTCTCTGGAGAAGGATATCATGCTTGGTAAAGTGGAGGATCAGCGAAAAAGGGGAAGCCTCTTAACTAGATGGATTGGCACAGTGGCTGCAATGATGGGCTCAGATATAGCAAGGACTGTGAGGCTGGCACAGGATCGGGCAGTGTTTCTTTCTCTTGTACACAGGGTCGCTATGAGTTAGAGCTGACTCAATGGCACCTAACAACATGTACTTTTTATACATACATACACATACATATATATATGTTGTTGTTGTCAGGTGTCTTTGAGTTGATTTCAATTCATAACACTCTATGTACAACAGAACAAAACACAGCCCAGTCCTGTGCTATGCTCATTATCATTGTTGTACTTGAGCCCGTCATTGTAGCTATTGTGTTAATCTATTTGTTGACTATCTTTCTCTTTTTCACTCACCCTCTATTTTCCAAGCATTATGTCCTTCTCCAGGGCTTGGTTCCTCTTGACAACATGTCCAAGTTACATGAGGCAAAGTCTTGGCATCCTCTCTTCTAAGGAGCATTCTGATTGTACTTCTTACAAGACAGATTTGTTTGTTCTTCTGGAAGTCCATAGCATATTCAGTATTCTTGGCCAACATCATACCTCAAATACATCAATTCTTCATTGGTATTCCTTATTCGTTGTCCAGCTTTTGGGTGCATATGAGGCAATAGAAAATACCATGGGTTCGGTCAGGAACAGCTTAGTCTTTATCCTTCAATGTAACATTTTGCTTTTTAACATCTTTTTAAATGCATTTTATTGAAATATAATTTATGTATAGTGAAATATAGGGAGCTCTGGTAGCGTAATGCCTAAGGCACTTGACTGCTAATCAGAAGGCTGGTGGTTCAAACCCACCAGCCACTCCTTGGAAGGAAGATGGGGCAATCTACTTCCGTAGTGATACTGCCTCGGCAACCCAAGGAGGGGTTGCTATGAGTCGAATCCAACTCGATGGCAGTGAGCTGAATGTGATTACTGGCTCAAATGGTATTTCTAATTCCAGCTTTTTAAGCAATTGTTGTACTGTTTTCTACAGTGGTTGTCCACCAGCAGTGTATGAGATTCCTAAACTCTCCACATCCTTGCCAGCATTTGTTATTTTCTGTCTTGTTGAATTTTGCCAGTAGCACTGGGGTGAGATGGTATCTCATTGTTGTTTTGATTTCCATCTCTCTGACAGCTAATGATTGTGAGCATTTTTTCATGTATTTGCTGGCCACCTGAATATTCTCTTTGGTGACGTGTCTATTCATGTCTCTTGCCCATTTTTTAATTGGATTCTTAATCTTTTTGTTCTTGAGGTGTTGGAGTTTTCTATAAATTTTAGAGATAAGTCCCTTGCCAGATATGTAATTATCAACAAGTATAATTTATTGCTGTCATTTTGTTATGTGCTTTTTTGTGGTGTTCCTTATTTCTTTGTTCCACATAATTTTCTGTGCTGAGCTCGTTTTGTTTATAAATCATGTTATCACTTCCTTCGTTGCTATTGTTTCAGTATTTGCTAAATATTTGTGCTGGTCCTCTTTTTTATTTTGATGTGAAGGTTTATTATCATTTTTCTTTGAGGTTACCCTGATTTATAATTTTCTTCCCAAGTTTAGAACAGTCCATTCTATCTTGTAATTGTCTTGACTTCCTATCATCTAGAAGTTCTATAACTACATAGTTTTTTCCCTCTTTTTGGTTTGTAGTTGTCCTCATTTGTCAATTAATGTCTCTGGTTCCCTGTTTATAATATTGTAGGTTTATTTACTTTGGATACCTCTATAATTGGGTTGGTTTCTGGTTATATCATCATCTGTGTTAATGCTCAGTTGCTGTTTGCTATTGCTAGTTCTCTGTCCAAAGGACTCCCTATAGCACCTCTTTAAGGTTGGTCTGGTTTTAACAAATTCCCTTAATTTCTGCTGATATGGAAATCTCTTAATTTCATCATCATATTTGAGGGACAATTTTGCTGGGTACATAATTCTTAGTTGGAAAATTTTCTCTTTCAGTTTTTTATATATACCATCCCATTGTCTTCTCGCCTGCATAGTTTCTGCTGAGAAATCCAAGCTTAGTATTATTGGTTGCCCTTTGCAGGTAACTTTTTGTTTTTCCTGTGCTGTTTTCAGGATTCTTTCTTTGTGTTTGGTTTTGGTGAGCTTGATGATGGTATGTCTTGGTGATTTTATTTTGAGGTCTATCCTGTTTGAGGTTTGTTGGACTTCTTGAATGGATATATTCTCATCTTTTGTCATACCAGGAAAGTTCTCTTCCAACAAATCTTTGACAATTTTTTCTGTGGTTTCATTTGTCTCTTCCTGTTCTGGAATTCTGATTACACATAGGTTATTCCTTTTGATGGTATCCCTCAAGAACCTTAGGCTTTCTTCATTTTGTTTTGATCTTTTTTTCTGATTGATCCCTTTCAAAAGAAGTACTGAGGTTTTTGCCTTCAATCTCACTAATTCTGTCTTCCATTGATTCAATTCTACTACTTTGCATGTTTAATGCATTATCTATTTCTGAAAATGTAGTATTAATCTTCTGGATTTCTGTCTGTAGATTTTGTATCATTTCTAATTTTTCATTTATTTTGTGATTCTATTCTTGTATTTTCTTTCAAAATTGTTCTAGGGTTTTCCCTGTGTTTTCCTCAATTCTTTCACTGTTTTCCTTGATCTGGGTTATGTCATCATCAGTATTAATGGTCAGTTGCTGTTTGTTGTTGCTGGTTCTCTGTCCAAAGGACTCACTATAGCACCTCTTTAAGATTGGTCTGGTTTTAACAAATTCCTTTAATTTCTGCTGATCTGTTTTCCTTGATCTGTCTCTCAATTCATTGGAGGTACCTAAATATAATTCTTTGGAATTCCTTATCAGAGAGATCCAATGCTGCGTCTTCCTCAGGGATGTGTTTTGGGTCTGTATCTTGGTCCCTTTTCCTCCTGCTTCATCTTGCTTCTTTGTGTGGACCGTGATGCTCTGTTGCCTCTGAGGCATTGAGATGTTTTTTTGTTTATATTTAATCGGTGATTGTATGTTGTAATGACTTGCCCATGATTTTTGTTTTCTTTGGATGTTATCTACATATGCAGGGTACTGTGCTATGGTTCTCTGTTTGTTAGTTGGCAGCACTATATACTCACTACCTGTCTCATTTCCCATTGTCAGCCTCCCATATATTCCTGCCATCCTTGGCAAATAGAGACTATTCTTAGGTCCCTGGAATCTGAACGAGAATGCTGTCACTTTAAAAATCCAAAATGGTCATCACTTATAAACATTCAAAATGGCCACACCCTTGGTCACTTTAAATATCCAAAATGGCCACCGCTTGTAAACATTCAAAATGTCTGTGCCCTCCGGACAGCTGAAAGTCCACAACTCAAGTTATCTCCCTCCTTGCTGTTTCCCTTCCTAGTCATAGGCCACCAGCACAGTCGTCCCTGCACCCCTTGGCAACCAAGGCTGATCTTTAGGTCAATTCTCAGGTCCCAAGACCACTTGGAAATGTTCAGGCTGTTGGTCCCATCAGAGTAGCTGACAATCTACTGCTCTGACCATCTCCATACTCACTGTTTTCATTCAAGTTTTTCCACTAGTTGGTGTCTAGTCTACTTTTGTATACTTCCTTTCAAAGCTCAGGGCTCCAGGATTGTCTTCTGTATCTCTTTCAATAGGTTTATCTTTTCTTTGTTGAAGAGGGTCTGTGCAGCTTGTCTGCCTAGTCTGCCATCTTACTGGAAATCCACTTTTTAACATTTTAAAGAGCAGCAGGTTTGCCCCATGCAATATGTCATTGATTTTGTGACTGTTGCTTCCATGGCCTTTGATTGTAGATCCAAGTAAAATGAAATCCTTGACAACTTCAGTCTTTTCTGGGTTTATCATGATGTTGTGTATTGACCCATTTGTGAGTATTTTTGTTTTCTTCATGTTGAGGTGTAATCTATATTGAAGACTATAGTCTTTGATCGGTAAGTTCTTCATGTGTTGTTCACTTTTAGCAAGGAACATTTGTCATCTGCACACTATGTATTGTTATTTAGCCTTCCTCCAATTGTGATGTTGTATTCTTCTTGATATAATCCATTTTCTCAGATTATTTGCTCAGTACACATATTTAGTAAGTATGGTGAAAGGATACAACCCTGATGCATACCATTCCTGATTTTAAACCATGCATTATTCCCTGTTCTGTTCAAACAACAGGCTCTTAATCTAGGTACAGATTCCTCATGATCACAATTAAGTATTCTGGAATTTCCATTATTTACAGTGTTATCCATGATTTGTTATGATCCACACAGTTGAATGAATGCCTTTGCTTAGTCAATTAAATACAGGTAAACATGTTTTCCACCACTCCTCTGACACTTTGTCCTACTGTGGTTGCTTACATGTTGCTGTGAGGCAGGAGGCTATGCCACAGGCATTTGAAATACCGGCAGGGTTACCTATGATGGACAGGTTTCAGTGGAGCTTCCAGATGAAGACAGACTGGAAACGATGGGGCCATCCACTTCTGAAAAAATTAGTCACTTAAAACATTGTAAACAGCAGTGAAACACTGTCTGATATACTGCTGAAAAACATAAATAGCTGTGAGCCATTGCGCCTTATAGATCCAGAAGATGAGAAGATGAACCCCTCAGGTTGGAAGGCACTCAAAATATGACTGTGGAAATGGTGCTTTCTCAAAGTAGATTCAACCTTAACAATGTAGATGGAGTAAAACTTACAGGACTTTGATTTGTTAATGGAGCACAACTCAAAATGGGAAGGAACGGCTGCAGACATCCATTAATAATAGGAACATGGAATGTATGAAGTATGAATCTAGGAAAATTAGAAGTTGTCAAAAATGAAATGGGACACATAAAGATCCATATTCTAGGCATTAGTGAGCTGAAATGGCTGGCATTGACCATTTTGAGTCAGACAATCATGTGACCTACTATGCAGGAAATGACAAATTGAAGAAGAATGGTGTTGCATTTATCATCAAAAAGAACATTCCAAGATCCATCCTGAAATACAATTCTGTCTGTAATAGCATAATATCTATATACATACAAGGAAGTATGCATATATAACAGTAATGCTACTGTTATTCAAATTGATTCACCAACTACTAAAACCAAAGATGAAGAAATTAAAGATTTGTACAAATTTATGCAGTCTGAAATTGACCAAACAGTCAATCATGATGTATTGATAATTATTGGTGTTTAGAGTGTGAAAGGTGGAAATGAAGAAGAATCATCTGTAGTTGGAAAATATGGTCTTGGTAATAGAAATGACACCAGAGATTGCATGACAGAATTTTGCAAGACCAACAACTTATTTGTTGCAAGTACCTTTTTTTCAACAACAAAAATGGCAGCTATACACATGGACCTTGCCAGATGGAATACACAGAAATGAAACTGAATACATCTGTGGGAAGAGGTGATGAGGAAGGTCAATATCATCCATCAAAACAAGACTAGAAGCCGACTGTGGAACAGACTATCAATTGCTCATATGCAAGTTCAAGTTGAAGCTAAAGAAAATTAAAATAAATCCATGAAGGCCAAAATACAACCTTGATTATATCACACCTGAATTTAGAGACCATCTGAAGAATAGATTTGATGCATAGAACATTAATGACTGAAGACTAGAAAAGTTATGAGATGACATCAAGAGCATCATATGTGAAGAAAGCAAAAAGTCATTAAAAAGAAAGGAAAGGAAGAAAAGACAAAATGGATGTCAGAAGAGACTCTGAAACTTGTTCTTGAACTTAGAGTAGTTAAAGCAAGTGGAAGTAATATTAAAATTTTTAAAAAAATGAACAAAAAATTTCAAAGGGCATCTCAAGAAGACAAAGTAAAGTATTATAATGAAATGTTCAAAGACCTGGAATTAGAAAATGAAAAAGGAACAACATGCTTTACATTTCTCAAGCTGAAAGAACTGAAGAAAAAATTCAAGCCTCAAGTTACAATATTGAAGGATTCTATGGGCAAAATATTGAACAATGCAGGAGGCATGAAAGGAAGATGGAAGGAATACACATAATTAATGTATCATAAAGACTTAGTCAATGTCCAAATATTTCAGGAGGTAGCATATGATCAAGAACCAATGATATTGAAGAGAGAAGTCTAAGCTGCAATGAAGGAACTGACAAAAAACAAGGATCCAGGAATTGATGGAATACTCATTGAGATGTTTCAACAAATGGATGCAGCACTGGAGGTACTTACTCATCTATGCCAAGTAATTTGGAAGATAGCTACCTGTCCAACTCACTGGAAGATATCGATATTTGTGCCCACTCCAAAGAAAGATGAGCTAAAAGAATGTGGAAATTATCATACAATATCATTAATGTCACTCCCAAGTAAAATCTTGTTGAAAATAATTCAAAAATGGTTGCTGCAGTATATTGACAGGGAAATTCCAGAAATGCAAGCTGGATTCAGAAGAGGATGTGGAATGAGGGAGATCACTGCTGTTGTCAGATGGACCTTAGCTGAAAGCAAAGAATGCCAGAAAGATGTCTACCTGTGTTTTATTGACTATGCAAAGTCATTCTACGGTTGATTATAAAAAACTACAGGTAATATTGCAAATAATTGGAATTCCAGAACACCTAATTGTTCCCATACTAGACCAAAAGACAGTCATTTGAACAGAGCAAGAGAATACTATATGGTTTAAAATCAAGAAGGGTGTGCATCAGGGTTGTATCCTTTTATAATACTTATTCAATCTATGTGCTGAGCAAATAATTCAAGAAGCTGGACTATATGAAGTAGAACATGGCATCAGGATTGGAGGATGAACAGTTAACAATCTGTGATATGAAGATGACACAACTTTGCTTGCTGAAAGTGAAGATGACTTGAAGCACTTACTGATGAAGATCAAAGACTGCCTCAACACCTCAACATAAAGGAAACAAAAATCCTCACAACTGGACCAATAAGCAACATCATGACAAATGGAGAAAAGATTGAAGTTGTTGTCAGGGACTTCATTTTAGGTGGATCCAAGTCAACACCCGTAGAAAAAGCAGTCAAGAAATCAGATGATATATTGCACTGGGAAAATCTGCTGCAAAAGACCTCTTTCAAGTGTTAAGAAGCACAGGTGTCATTTTTTAAATTTATTTTATTATTTATTTATTTATTGTGATTTGGGTGAAGATTTACAGAGTGAATTCACTTTC
>NW_006921862.1:1974822-1978157 GCF_000298275.1 Orycteropus afer afer
CATTGTCTTCCAACCTTATATATGATCTTGGATACACTCCCCATTTCATAGACATACCTAATCATTTAGCTTGTCCACCTATCTATCCATCCATACACCCATGTTTGCCTTCACTTACAACTCAGTACTGTATATGCAAAAGGGTTCATATTTGTTGTCTGTACTTCCCATACAGGTGTCATTTTGAAGACTAAGGTGCACTTGACCTAAGCCATGATATTTTCAATTGCCTCAAGTGCATGTGAATACTAGATAATGAATAAGGAAGACTGAAGAAGAATTGATGTCTTTGAATTTATAGTGTTGGTGAAGAATACTGAAAATATCGTGGACTTCCAGAAGAATGAACAAATCTGTCTTGGAAGAAGTGCAGCAAGAATGCTCCTTAAAAGGGAGAATGGCCTGACTTGGTCTCACCTGCTATGATCATGTGGTCAGAAAGAATCATTCCCTGGAAAAGGATATCATATTTGATAAAGTAGAGGGTCAGTGAAGAATAGGAAGAACCTTAACAAGATGGATTGACACAGTGGCTTCAAGCATAGCAGGGAGTGTGAGGATGGTGCAGGACAAGACAATGTTTTGTTCTGTTGTACAAGGGGTCACTGTAAATCAGAACCAACTCTATGGCACCTAACAACAACAATATTTCTAGTATTCTTTTCTGTCAGCCCAGATCCAAGACCTATCTGTCGTTTCATGTCTTCTTCTGAATCCGCCTTGAATTTCTGATCAAACCAAAAAGCCAAACTCACTGCTGTCGAGTCAATTCCGAATCACCCCCTTGGGTTTCCAAGATGGTATCTCTACAGCAGTAGATTGTCCTGTCTTCCTTCCGAGGAGTGGCTGGTGGGTTTGAACTGCCAGCCGTCTGATTAGCAGTCAAATACCTTAGGCACAGTTCCCTGTAAATATATTGCTGCAACCAGTTTTGAATTATCTTCAGCAAAATTTTACTTGAGTGTGATATTAATGATATTTTTCAATAATTTCCACATTCTGCTGGTTCATTTTTCTTTGGAATGGGCATAAATATGAATCTTTTCACATTAATTGATTACATATTTCATGTTATACCATCATTATCGCTATCCTTTTCCAAAATATTCCACCACCTATTAGCATAAACTCAATGCCCCCCAAACAAAAGCTTCCTTTTTCCCCTCCCTCCTATCCCTGCTAACCACTAATAATCTTTGGTATATGTGTGTGTGTGTGTGTGTGTACACACATATATGTATACACACACACACGTGTGTGTGTGTGTGTATGTGTGTGTATCTTGTTTTTTTAACCTATCTAGAAATTTTCCTTCCCCTCCCCTCTCCTCCCTGGTAACCAACAATGAAAGTTTCCTTTTATATATAATCCTTTCCTTGAGTTTTTACAATAGTGGACTAATACAGTGTTTGTCCTGTGGTTGACTTATTTCATTCAATATAATGTCCTCCAAGTTTATCCATGTTATGCAGTGTTTTCCAGATTCTACATTACTCTTTAGGGTTGCATAGTATTCCATTGTGTGCATGTACCATAGTTTGTTTATCCATTCCTTACTTGATGGGCACTTAGGTAGTTTCCATCTCTTTGTTATTGTGAATAGTGCTGCAATGAACATGGGTGTGTATGTATTTAGTCATGTCCTGCCTCTCATTTCTTTAGGATATATACCTAGTAATGGGATTACTGGATCAGATGATATTTCTATTTCCAACTTTTCAAGGAGTCACTATGCTAATTCCCACAGTAGAAGTATTGTTTTACAGTGCCACCAGCAGTGTTTGAGAGTCAGAATCGTTCCACATTCTCATCAGCATTAGTTATTTTCTGTCTTGTTGAACTTTGCTGTTAATGCTGGGGTGAAATGATATCTTGTTTTGATTTGCATCTCTTTAATGCTTAATGATTGTCAACATTTCTTCATGTGTGTGTTGGATGCCTGAATATCCTCTGTGGTGAAGTGTCTGTTCATGTCTTCTGCCCATTTTAAAATTGGATTATTTGTCTTTTGAATTTTGAGGTGTTGGAGTTTCTTATAAATTTTTGAGATAAGTCTTTTGTCTGATAATATCATTGCTGAATATTTTTTTCTCCATTCTGTAGGTTCTCTTTCTACTCTTTTGGAGAAGTCTTTTGATGCATATAAAAATTTAATTTTTAGAAAGTTTCAATCATCTAGTTTATCTTCTGGTGTTTGTGCATCTTGGTTTATGCTTGATAGTCCATTTATACCATAAATTAGGGCCCCTAAGTTTGTCCCTATTTTTCCTTTGATGAACTTTATAGATTTAGGGTCACATTTAAGTCTTTGATCCATCTGGAGTTCGTTTTTGTGCATGGTGTGAGGTATGGATCTTGTTCACTTTTCTGCAAATGGATATCCAGTTTTGCCAGCACCATTTGTGAGAGACTATCTCTTCCCCAATTCATGGATTTTGGACCTTTGTCAAAGATCAGCTGATCATAGGTTGATGAATCTATTTCTGGGTTCTCAATTCTATTCCACTGATATATGTGTCTGTTGTTGTGCCAATACCAGGCTGTTTTGAATATGTAGTAGATTTTGAGATCTGGGAGTGTGGAACCTCCAACTTTCTTCTTCTTCAGTAGTGCTTTGTTTATCTGAGGTCTCTTTCCTTTCCTTATAAAATTGTTGTTGTTGTTAGGTGCTGTCTTGTCATCTCTGACTCATAGTGACCTTATGTACAACAGAATAAAACACTGCCCAGTCTTATGCCAGCATCATGATCACTGCTATACCTCAGCCCATTGTTGCAGCCACTATGTCATTCCATCTTGTTGAGGACCTTCCCCTTTTTTGTTGACCCTACACTTTACCAAACATGATATTCTTTGCTAGAGAATGGTCCCCTCTGACAACACGATCAAAGTACGTGAGACAAAATCTGGCCATTCTTGCTTCCAAGGAACATTCTGGTTGGACTTCTTCCAGGACAGATTTGTTAGTTCTTTTAGCAGTCCATGGTACTTTCAGCATTCTTTGCTAACATCACAACTCAAGAGTATCAACTTTTCTTTGGTCTTCCTTATTCATTGTCCAGCTCTCACATGCATATGAGGTGATTGAAAATACCATGGTTTGTGTCAGGCGCACCTTACTCTTCAAAGAGACAACTATAAGAGAAGTGGATAGACATTGTATCTATCAATTAAAAACTCAAAAAAACCATAAACATTAGAATCATTTCTGCTATTAAGCAAGTATTCACAGTTCTTTTAAATGTGATATAGGAGCTCTGGTAGCATAGTGCCTAAGGCACTTGACTGCTAACCAGAAGGCTGGCAGTTCAAACCCACCAGCCACTCCTTGGAAG
>NW_006921862.1:1979107-1980219 GCF_000298275.1 Orycteropus afer afer
TTTTTAATGTAGCTCTATGTTCTGGTTACCTAGTATTGCTCTAACAGAAATACCACAAATGGGATGGCTTGACCAAATAGTATTCTCCTATAGTTCAGGAGGCTAGAAGTCCAAGTTCAAAGTGCCAGGCTCTAGGGGCTGGGTGAAAGCCTCTCGACCTTGGGTTTCAGCTCTATCTCCTGCTCCCAGCCCTCGACCTTGGGTTTCAGCTCTATCTCCTGCTCCCAGCCCACTGAAGCTAGAGGCATCTTTTCACTCAAGCAGCTACTGGCTGCTAAGGCTAACAAGCCCAAAGTTGACAAATAAAATGGCACAATCCCGATGTTATCACATCACATGGTAGGCCATTAATTCAAGTCCATTGAAAGTCCCAAGGTCAGCAGAGCATGGCAGGCTGCTGAACAATGACATGGCTACATGCAGGATTCAAGCATGCCATAAGCTAGCGACCGTTCCCAAAGCTCTTTCATATATATAGGAAGCAGACCACATCCCTAAAGCAGCTACTCAGCTGCTCCACTACATTCCACCATGGAGTTAATTACCAATCTTACCATGGGGAATTACTACATCCAACTGCCCAGCCACTCAACCAGGTTTAGCCAAGTTGACACACAAACTTAACTACCACACTATTAGAACCAGGAGGGCTGGGCTTGGGCACAGGGCATGATGGGACCTGAACAGTACCTGGGTTCAGAGGGGACCTCGAGGTGTCAATCAGGTCTAAAGGCCATAAAGATAGATCAAATTCAGTGGAGCTGGAGTAAGGATGTCCTATCCTAGAGGAGGGCACAGTGGTGTGGAAATACCCCAGGCTATGTCTAAACACTCCAGGGTCAAATGGACATCAGCATGTCTCTCTAACCCTGTACTGGCTTTCAAGAGTTCATTAACAAGTTTCTTGTGGGATCCCAGGGCCTCCATGAGCAGTCAGTACCCTTCCCAATGTTTCTTCACAATGGCTGTTGCCTCCTGTCTTAGTGCTTTAATTTTGCAACCATCCTACAGGATGGGGGAAGGGCTAGATCTGAGCCAGAGAAGACCTTCCAGCCCAGCTTGACATCATGGAAAGGCAAGTGAGATGAGTTATGCAAGTGCAGGGTCAAGGT
>NW_006921862.1:1992461-2001768 GCF_000298275.1 Orycteropus afer afer
CAAGATAGTAAAGGATCAGCACACTTCTATGGCCTTTGTTTCTATAAAGCATTGGTCATTTCTTCTTTATTAGTATATATGAAGTTTAGCCAAAATCTGTGGTAATGTCTTTAAAAGTACAAAACAAATTGAGCAGTGTTTCAGTTTAGTACTGGATATAAATAAAGATCTATTGCTCTTGGTGAAATGAATTCAGCCATTTTTATCACCCTCCATTTGCTTGGCAGTAAAAAATGCTTTTTGAAGCATAAACTAAAAATTAAACCCATTGCTGTGGAGTCAATTCCAACTCATAGTGACCCAGTAGGACAGGGTAGAACTGCCCTATAGGGCCTCCAAGGCTGTAAATCTTTATGAAAGCAGACTGCCACATCTTTCTCCCATGGAGCAGCTGGTGGGTTTGAATAGCCACTGCCAACTTTTCAGTTAGCAGCCAAGTACTTAACCACTGTGCCACCAGGGCTCCTTTTTGAAACATAAACATGATAAATGGTTCAAAATTTGTTTAAGAGTCATTAAATATGTTGTCACCTAATAAGCTAGAAACATGGCAGCAAGAAACACTTCATTTGCGAGGAAATAAGAAACATATCAGTGACTTTTTCTGAAATAAGGAAGGCAGCTTGGGTGGAGAATTGCTTCCTGTTGTGTGGACTGTTGTAAATCCCACCACTGTGGTGAATGGACATAAAGCTTTCCAAGGTTTGGGCTGGGATTGGTTACAATTGAGAAGACAAAAGAGTAAGGTTTTTTTTTTTTTCCCCAAATAATGACTCTCTACCTTCTTCCTTTTACATTTTCCTTACCTCTTTAGAACCCTGTGATTACTTTATATCCTCCAGCCAGCACCTTGTTCTCTAGACCCTCATCTATGCTTCTCCTCACTTGCTCCACCAATCAGGATTGCATTTTACTGTGAGTAAACCAAAAACCAAACTCACTGCCACCAAATCGATTGCGACTCATAACGACCTCTCCTTGGGTTTCTGAGGTGCTATCTCTACAGAAGTAGATTGCTCCATCGTCCTTCTGAGGAGCAGCTGGTGGATTTGACTGCCAGTGTTCTGGATAGAAGTCAAATGCCTTAGGCACTGCACCACCAGAGCTCCCTAACTGTGAGTAATGGAAACCCAATTATACTGGCTTAATCAAATATGAGTTATTTTCTCATGTTCAAAGATAAGGGGGCCAAACTTTTCTGTCAGTTTGTCCTATTGTGATGACTTGACGATTGCTGTGAGCCTGGAAGCTATCCACAGGTGTTTCAAATGTGAGCATGGTCATCCATGATGGACAGGTTTCAGGGGAGCCTCTAGACTAAGACAGACATGGAAGAAGGGGGAGGCCATCCACTTCTCAAAGAATTGACAAGTGTAAACCTTAGGAATAGCCATGAAACATTGTGTGATATAGTGTGGGAAGGTGAGCCTCTCAGGTCTGAAGACACTCAAAATATGACTGGAGAAGAGCTGCCTCATCAGAGTAAGCCAAACTTAATTATGTGCATAGAGGAAAGCTTTCAAGACCCCCATTTGCTGATGTTGCACATCTCAAGGTGAGAAGAAACAGCTGCAAACATCCATTAATAATCAGAACATGAAATGTATTAAGTATGAATCTAGGATAATTGGGAGTTGTCAAAAATAAAATGGAATGCATACAGATCAATATCCTAGGCATTAGTGAGCTGAAATGGACTGGTTTTGGGCATTTTGAATCAGACAACCCTGATCTACAATGCTGGGAATGATGGATTGAAGAGGAATGGCATGGCATTCATTGTTACAAAGACTGTTTCAAGATGTGTACTGAAGTACAACACTGTAAGTAATAGGATAATATCCATACACCTACAAGGAAGACCAGTTAATACTACTGGTATTCAAATTTGTGCACCAACCACCAAAGCCAAAGATAAAGAAATTGAAGATTTTTACCAACTTCTGCAGTCTGAAATGGACTGAACATGCAATCAAGATGTGATAATTATCAGTGATGATTAGAATGCAAAAGTTGGAAACAAAGAAGTATCACTGGTAGTTGAAAAATATGGCCTTGGTGATAGATACATAGCTGGAGATCATATGACAGAATTTTGCAAGACCGACAACTTATTTATTGCAAATATCTTTTTTCAATAACACAAATGGTGGCTATACATGTGGACTTTGCCAGACAGAGTACACAGGAATTGGATTGACTACATCTGTGACAAGAGGTGATGGAGAAGCTCCATATCTTCAGCCAAAACAAAGCCAGGAACTGACTGTGGAATAGACCATCAACTTCTCATATGAAAGTTCAAGTGGAAGCTGAAGACAATTAAAACAAGTCCATGAAAGCCAAAATATCACCTTGATTATATCCCTCCTGAATTTAGAGACTATCTAAAGGAAAGATTTGATGCATTGAACACCAATGACCAAAAACCAGAGGAATTGTGGGATGACATTCAATAACATCATCCATGTAGAAAGCAAGAGGTCATTAAAAAGACAAGAAAGGAATAAAAGACCAAAATGGATGTCAGAAGAGACTCTGAAACTTGTCCTTGAGTGGAGAGTGACTAAAGCAAATGGAAGACATGGCAAGATAAAAGAGCTGAACAGAAGATTCCCAAGAGCAGCTTGAGAAGTCAATTATTATAATGAACTGTACAAAGATCTGGAGTTGGAAAACCAGAAGGAAAGAACACACTTGGTATTTCTCAAGCTGAAAGAACTGAGGAAAAAAATTAAGCCTCGAATTGCAATATTGAAAGATTTCACAGGCAGTATGTTGAATGATGCAGGAAACATCAAAAGAAGATGGATGGAATACAGAGTCACTGTACCAAAAAGAATTGATAGATGATCACCCATTTCAGGAGGTGGCATATGATCAAGAACCAATGGTATTGAAGGAAGAAGTCAAAGCTGCACTGAAGGAATTGGCAAAAAACAAGCCTCCAGGAACTGACAGAATATCCATTGAGATGTTTCAACAGACAGAAGTTGCACTGGAGGCACTTACTTGTCTATGCTGAGAAATTTAGAAGACAGCTACCTGGCCAACTGACTGGAAGAGATCCATATTTGTACCCATTCCAAAGAAAGGTGATCCCACAGATTGTGGAAATTATCAAACAATAGCATTAATATCACATGCAACTAAAATCTTACTGAAGATAATTCAAAAATTTTGCAGCAGTATATAGACAGAGAAGTTCCAGGAATGCAAGATGGATTCAGAAGGGGTCATGGTGTGAGGGATATTATAACTAATGTTAGATGGATTTTGGCTCAAAGCAAGGAATACCAAAAAGATATTTACTTGTGTTTTATTGACTATGCAAAGACATTTGATTATGTGGATCATAACAAATTATTGATAACATTGAGAAAAATGGGAATTCCAGAACACTTAATTGTACTTATGACGAACCTGTACACAAACCATGAGGCTGTCATTCAAACAGAACAAGGGTATACTGCATGGTTTAAAATCAGGAAGGGAGTGTGTCAGGATTGTATTATTTCACCATACTTGTTCAAACTGTATGCTGAGCAAATAATCTTAGAAGCTGGACTATATGAAGAAGAATGTGGCATCAGGATTGGGGGAATGCTCATTAACAACCTGAGATACACTGATAACACAACTTTGCTTGCTGAAAGTGAAGATAACTTGGAGCACTTACTGATGAAAATTAAAAACTGCAATCTGCAGTATGGATTGCACCTCAACTTTGCTTGCTGAAAGTGAGGATAACTTGGAGCACTTACTGATGAAAATTAAAACTGCAATCTGCAGTATGGATTGCACCTCAATACAAAGAAAACAAAAATTCTTACAACTGTACCAATAAGCAGCATCACAATAGATGGAGAAAAGATTGAAGTTGACAAAGACTTCATATTGCTTGGTTCTATAGTCAATGCCAATGGAAGCAGCAGTCAAGACATCAAATGATGTATTGCATTGGGCAAATCTGTTGCAAAAGACCTCTTTCAAGTGCTGAAGAGCAAGGATGTCTCCTTGAAGACTAAGATGTGCCTGACCCAAGCCATGGTATATTCAATTGGCTCATATGCATGTGAGAGTTGGACAGTAAATAAGGAAGACTGAAGAAGAATTGATGCTTTTGCGTTGTGGTGTTGGCAAAGAATGCTGAAAGTACCATGGACTGCTAAAAGAACAAGTCTGTCCTTGAAGAAGTGGAGCCAGAATGCTTCTTGGAAGTGAGAATGGCCAGACTTCATCTCACCTACTTTGGTCATGTTGTCAGAAGGGACCATTCTCTGGAGAAGGATGTCATGCTTGGTAAAGTGGAGGGTCAGCAAAAAAGGGGAAGGCCTTCAACAAGATGGATTGACATGGTGGTGGCAGCAATGGGTTCAGGTATAGTGAGGATTGTGAGGTTGGCACAGGACTGGGCAGTGTTTCATTTTGCTGTACATAGATGACTCAATGGCCTCTAACAACAACAACAACAACAAAAAGATAAGTAGTCTATTATGAATTGAATTGTGTCCCTTACCCTCCAAATATGTGCTGAAGTCCTAACCCTGTTCCTTTAAATATGACCTTGTTTGGAAATAGGGATTTTCTTTTGTTATGTTAATGAAGCCATGTCAGAGACCTGTAGGTCCTAAACCTAATCATTTCTGAGATATAAAAAGAGCAGGATAGGCATAGAGATACACACAGGGAGAAAACAGATGCCCAGGCACCAAGAGACAGAAAGGAATGCTAAGGGATGCCAAAGAATGCCAAGAACACCAAAGAACTCACAGGGCTACCAATAAGGAAATCGACCCTGGTGGCTCAGTGGTTAAGTGCTTCATTGTTAAGCAGAAATGTCAGTGGTTTGGACTCACCTAGTGGTTCTGTGGGAGAAAAGATCAGGTGATCTGTTCCTGGAAAGATTAACCAAACCAAAACTAAACTCACTGTCATCGAGTCAGATTCGACTCATAGCAACCCCTCCTTGGGTTTCCAAGGCTGTATCTCTAAGGAAGTAGATTGCCCAATCTTACTTTCGAGGAGTGGCTGGTGGATTTGAACCATCAACCTTCTGGTTAGCAGTCAAATGCCTTAGGCACTATACCACCAGAGCTCCTAATCAGTGTGCTATTGGCAGTTCTGTGCTTTCATATAGGGTTTCAGTGAGTCAGAATCAGCTCTGTAGCACACAACCACCACCACCAAAAGTGAAGGAGTATCCCTAGAGACATGCCCTGCATTTAGACTTCTAGCCTTCTTAACTATCAGAAAATAGATTTCTGTTCTTATTGTTTCACCCACTTGTGGTAATTCTGTTATAGCAGTGCTAGGTAAGTAAGACACAGCCCATAGATGGTAGAGATTGTTTTAGTTTGGGCCAGTTGCCATACCGAACAAAATTTGTTTGCTAAAGAAGAGGGGAAATGTGACTATTGGTTAGCTAAATAGTAGTATCTGCCACATAAAAATCTCATTGCCATCAAGTGAATTCAAACTGAAAGCGACCCTATGGGATTGAGTAGAACTGCCTCATAGGGTTTCCAGTGTTTTAATCTTTACAGAAGCAGACTGTCACATTCTCGTGCATATCAGCTGGTATTTTCAAACCTCTGACTTTTTGGTTAGCAGCAAAGCATGTAAGCACTGTACCACCATACTTCATTAAAGTTGACTACTGAATACTCTGTTCTTAAACAATGAAATTAGTACCTAATAGGTATCAGACTGTCTGCATTGTGCTTTCAAATATATTTTCTCATTTAATCCTTACAATAGTCTTGAGGTAGGTATTACTTTAATTTTATAACCAACAAAACAAAAAC
The DNA here is from genome assembly GCF_000298275.1 of Orycteropus afer afer. Lineage (NCBI taxonomy): Eukaryota > Metazoa > Chordata > Mammalia > Tubulidentata > Orycteropodidae > Orycteropus > Orycteropus afer. The sequence goes on from NW_006921862.1 coordinate 1,998,269, forward strand.
CTAAAGAAACTAAATGATATTCTCAAAGTTACGTAGTTAGTGTGTGGTAGAGCAAGAACTCAAAGTCTATTTTTTTGGCTTTAAGTGTGATGCACTTTCTATTATATCAGTGTGATAAACAGATTGTACTATAAATTAATGATGTTTAGTATAACAGTTGCCATTTAATCTCCATCTTTTGGCTGGCAATGCTCTATACTGGAAGAATAAGTATAATGATGCAAATTTAGGAATTAGATCATTTTGGAATGAGCAGAATATCACACAGGCTGCAGTTGATGCTTGGAGTCTTGAAAATAGTATTAAAATTAGTTTTACTATATTTTTGGTGGACCAACGTGAAACAGGACCAAGTTGAATGTTTCAAATACATTGCTAATACACCATTTGAATAGGGGAACACAAAATATGCATCTCAATTGATGCAGAAAACTCATTTGATAATATCCAAGGTACTTGTATGAAAAAAGACTCAGAAAACTAGGAATAGAAGGGAAATTTCTCAACATGGTAAAGAATATTTACAAAAAACTGACAGATAACACCATAGAACAATTGGAACACGATATTGTTAAGATATAAATACCACTGAAATGAATCTACATATAATCAACACAAATTCTAGCAGTCTTTCTCACAAAATGGAAAAGCTGGGTCTCAAATTTATATGGAATTGCAAGGGGCCTTGGATAACCAAAACCATCTTACAAAAGAACAAAGTTGGAGGACTCACACTTCCTGATTTGAAAAGTTACTACAAAGTTATAGTAATAAAAAAACTGTGCTACTAGTATCAGGACAGACAATTTGATCAACAGAATAGAATTGAGAGTACAGAAATAAACCCCTGGTGGTATAGTGCCTAAGGCTTGACTGCTAGCCAGAAGGCTGGAAGTTCAAACCCACAAGCCAATCCTCGGAAGGAAGAATGGACAATCTACTTATGTAGAGACACTACCTTGGAAACCCAAGAGGGGGTTGCTATGAGTTGGATCTGACTCAATGGCAGCAGGTTTGGCTTTTTTGGTATCCATAACCAAGTAATTTTCAACAAGGGTGCTAAGTCCACTTAATGGGTAAAGAATAGTCTCTTCAACAAATGGTACTGGGGCAACTGGATTTCTACATGCCAAAGAATGAAATTGGACCTTATCCCATACCATATATAAAAATGGATAAATGGACTAATATGAGAATTAATAATACAAAACTCATAGAAAAAAACATAGAGATAAATCTTCAGGATCTTGTTTTTTTGCAATGGATTCTTAGACAGCATAATGATAAATGGGGAAAAGACTGAAGTTGTTAAAGATTTCATATTACTTGATTCCATAATCAACACCAACAGAAGTAGCAGTTGAGAAATCAGATGACATATTGCACTGGGTAAATCTGCTGCAAAAGACCTCTTGAAAGTGCTGAAGAAGAAAGATGCCTCTTTGAAGACTAAAGTACTCCTAACCCAAGCCATGGCATTTTCAATAGCCTGATATGCATGTGAAAGCTGGACAATGAACAAAGAAGACTGAAGAAGAGTTGATGCTTATGAATTATGGTATTGGTGAAGAATACTCAAAATACCATGGACTGCCAGAAGAACAAACAAATCTGTCCTGGAGGAAATGCAGCTTGAATGTTCCTTGGAAGTGAGAGTGGCCAGACTTCATCTCACTTACTTTTGTCATGTTGTCAGAAGGGACTACTTTCTGGAGAAGGATATGCTTGGTAAAGTGGAGGGTCAGCAAAAAAGGGGAAGGCCCTCAACAATGGTTTGACCCAGTGGCTACAATGATGGGCTCAAGTATAGCAGGAATTGTGAGTATGGTGCAAGATCTGGCAGTATATTGTTCTGTTGTACATAGGGTTGCTATGATTTGGAGCCCACTGGATACCTAACAACAAGAACAACAACAACATCAATGTATATTTTATTATTGTATTTGACACGGTTAAAATTTTTCACATGAGATTTTAAAAAATATTTTTATCACCATAATAGACACATGATTAGCAAAGAGTCATGGAAAACTGATAACATCATAACATTGGAAGTTCAGCATACTCAGTAAATTTTAAGAGTGCACCTCACAAATTACTTGATACCAAACTTTTTATAAGGAAGAGATTAATAAGTGTCTATTTCTTGGTAGCATAGAGCCTAAGGCATTTGACTGCTAACCAGAAGGCTTGCAGTTGAAACCCACCAGCCACTCCTCAGAGACTGGCTTCCGTAGTGATACTGCCTTGGAAACCCAAGGAGGGGTCTCTGTCAGTCGGATCCGACTTGATGGCAGTGAGTTTGTTTTTTGTTATTTGTTGTTTCCTTTTTAATCATGTGCCCATAAATACTGGGTGTATTAGTAAATTAAGTGGTTGAAGAGAGAACTGGGTAAAAGATTGAAGACTGAGCATAGATTCTGATAGGGATCATATTGGACACAATCAAGAGGACTGGCACGTCTAAGTCAAAGTCAAACCAAAGGGACCACAATTCATCTGGAAAACTGACTGTGGAATTCATGCCTCAAGTGTGTATTCATGGGGAATCCAGTGTGGAAACGTGTTAAATTAGCCTCTGTTTAAATATGGATAGCAGAAAGTAATATACAATGGGGCACAAAACCACAATTAGAAAACAATCCCACCAAGAGGGTAAATACTGTCCTTTGACTTGTGGCTAGAGAATATATATATGTTGTTGTTATTTGCTGTCAAGTTGGACCCGACTCTTAGCGACCCCTCCTTGGGTTTCCAAGGCAGTATCACTACGGAAGTAGGATTGCCCAACCTTCCTTCCGAGGAGTGGCTGGTGGGTTTGAACCGCCAGCCTTCTGGTTAGCAGTCAAGTGCCTTAGGCACTCTGCTACCAGAGCTCCTATATATATATATTAAACCAATGCGGAAAATGGTAAAAAGAACCAGGCTGAATCCTTTTTGAATATTATCTTTTTTCTTTTTAAGGAGTTGAGGGGGACCTATGAATTCCAAAAGGACCTGAGGACTCTGGTGCTTTGTGGAAAATATATCATGAAGCTGTGCTTCTTGCAGCTCAGGAAAAAAGATGTGTATGCCAGAGCAAGTTGACTAAATAATAAAGGACAAACACATGATGAGAGAGTTAAAATATTAAGGCTCTTTAGTTGTCTCCTGACCATTCATAGTGGTATCAAGGAAATCATGTAGAGTTCAGAGACAGAAATTGATTGAAATCCTTGCCCTGCCATTTACTAAATATACAATTTAAAGAAATTTTTTTTTCTGCTTCTTGAGTCTAACCTTCCACATATATTCATTTAGTATTTGTTGTTGTTATGTGCCGTTGAGTTGGCTCCGACTCATATCGACCCCTCCTTGGGTTTCCAAGATGGTATCACTACGGAAGTAGAATGCCCAAACTTTTTTTCTGAGGAGTGGCTGTGGGTTTGAACCGTCAGCCTTCTGGTTAGCAGTCAAGTGCCATAGGCACTCCAGTGCTGGATATATTGTGAGTCTGAGAG
>NW_006921862.1:2011373-2023342 GCF_000298275.1 Orycteropus afer afer
TAAGTTAGCTAATAAACTTTCCTAGTGCATTTGCATTGTCGTGTGTTGGCATATTCCTCTCTTCCGAGCATCTCCTTTATAGCCTGGGTACAACAATATGAACAATTAAAAGCTACTCTTTGCCTTAAAGGATATTATAATAAACCTTCCCCAATTTAATTTTGGAAATTAAACAAGACTATCTGAGTTAATGTCAAGTCTAAAACTAAACTCTAGTTTTCATTCCCTTTCTTTCAATTCCTTGTTGTTGTGTTACTGGAGTATTTTTCTCTTCCAACTTCACAAATTAAAATTTGACTGACTTTTAAAACTCAACCAATGTACCTTGTTCATGAAGTTTTTCTCTCATTCTCTAAACTCACTGCCATCAAGTTGATTCTGACTCATAGTGACCCCCATTGAGTTCCCAAGGCCGTAAATCTTTACAAAAGTAGATTGTCTCATCTTCCTCCCGCACAGCAGTTGGCAAGTTTGAACTGCTGACTTTCTGATTAGCAGCCAAACACCTTAACCGCTACACCACCTGGTCAGCTTTAATGTCTTAACTTTCTGTTGATGGTGTCTGTCACTAGAATGGTCATTTGGCATTCTAGAACTGTGCTTTACATATAGCAGGATTTCAATGCATGTTGGTTATATTGTATTCAAAGAAGATAAAAATACAGAGAGAATATAATCAACATTTATTACTCTTAATAGATATAGATAGAGCTAAACATGAGTTTTTGAAATGAACTCTGTGACATGAAGTCCACATCTTCCTTCAAGAATAAAGAATTTATTCCTCCACTTGTTGGAAGTGTTTTCAGATGGTAGCCTTTTATTGCAGAAAGCCAAAGTCATGCCTTTTTCATAAAAAAGACCTTGCTTACTGGTCTGATAGACACTGATGGAAACCCCAAGACTATGACCCTTAGTCACCCTTCTGGCCAGCAACTAAACTCACTCCTATGGCTCAACTTTCAGCTGAACAATAGACAGACCTTAGAGGTGAACGATAACACCAGAGGTAAGCACTCCTTAAAACAACCATAAGAGATCAAAAGGGCAGCGTCTGTTCAGGCATAAACTCAGAAGGCAGGAATGGATAGGAAAAAAGGACAAAGGGAAAGGGAATCACAGGGAGAGGGCTAGAGGAGGGTTGTTACATTATGGGGACTGCAATCAATATCACAAAATAACATGTGTATGCATTGTTGAATGGAAAACTAATTTGCTCGTAAACTTTACCCAAATCACAATCAAAAGTTTTCAAACAAAACAAAACACAATAGTCATGTCATCTTTCTAGCCTCTGTCTGATACAGAGAATAAGGCATGGTGTCCTTTCTACAATTTGGGACATCTCTGATGGTCTATGCCAGCTTCATGGAGTTGGTGGAAGCATTTGTTTATAGACTGAATCACAGCCCAAATTTCTCCCTCTTCCCAGGTCTGCTTTCTTCCCTATTCCCACAGGTGTTATAACTCCCTGCATGCTAATTTTCTGCTAAAAGTCTGCTTCCTGCAGAGCCTAATGTGCAGAAGTTGGTTGTAAGAAGTCCAAGAAAGCAGACAATAAGATGGGATTTTGTATCTGCACTGCCAGACACATAGCAATGAGGATTCCATGTCTGTTACTAGGTGAGCATTGATAATTCTTGGCACAAGGTAATAACAGCACAAGTGTTAAAATGTAGAGCAGTGGTAGTACACTGGTAGAAGGAAGTATACTATTGGATGCAGTATATCAAGTATTTGAGAAATATGGGGAAATAGTAATCACAGGAACAATGGAATTGGATGGCTGTTACTGGAGAAGATTGAAGTTTTGGAAAAAGATAATAAAAATAAAACATGGGAGTGATTAATTAGCAATAAAGCTTAAATGTGAAAGCCAGAAGGCCTTCCTAGTAACATACAAAGAGCCTCACATCTTTGAGATGAGATTCTAAACCATACCAAACCAAAACCAAACCAAACAAAAACCAACCAAACAAAAAGAATCGAAGACCAGGTGTAGTACTTAAGAATAAGCATAGCATAGGTAAAAAGAGGGTTGAATTGTCAATTAAGGCAAGTTTTCTCAGCTCTAATTAAGCCATAATGAGAACCTAACACATGGAATGGGAATACCTGTGTTGATGATGTCTAAAACCATAAATCACGAGAGTCTTCTAAGCCTTCTGCACTGGCACAGATGCCCTCATTTCCTCTGTAGCTATAAGATAAAGACAATGTAATATATCACATGACCTGATCAGGAATGTGCTGAATCTGGTTAAAGAAGGAAAGAACATACCAGGAGAGAGTTGTAGGATCTACCCAGCATGCATTCCCAGGAATCAGAAAAATATGTACAGACTGTATTCTGAGGGTGATGGCTGAAGGAGGGACAGGTGCAAAACTGGATAAAGGAAAGTTTATTGGTAATCTCCAGGTTTTCAAGATTAAACACTCATACAAGGATACAGGAGATGGATGCTAAGACACTGTTAGGATGAGTCTTACTGGAAGTATGTAGACATTGACTAAAGGAGACCCAAACCCACTGACTAAAAGAGAGGCAGGATCTACAGGAGAAAAAACTCTTCAACACTACATTACATGTATGCAGGAATGATCCTCCCAGTCCTTCTCCAAAGGGACATACGGACACTTACTAAGATTACTAAGATCCCATTAGATGAAAGAAAATGGGACACGCGTTTTGAGGACTATCAGACTATCAGAACCAAATTGTCCAAGTTGATGTTGATACATGAGAAACTGAAGTCAATTCATAGCCCTGTATTAGAGTGGGGTCATGTGGAAGACAAGTAATAAATGTTATAAATGAGGTCCTACTCCAGGTCTATCTCTTTAGTGAGTTCACTGGGTTCAAGGATTCACACTGTGTATTTTCCAGGTCCCTGATGTATTATTTAAAGCAGTGGTGGCTCAGAGGTAGAATTCTCACCTCCCACGCAGGAAACCCTGGTTTGATTTCCAGCCAATGCAATTTCACCTCAGGTGAAGACACCAACCATCTGTGAGTGGAAGCTTGTGCATTGCTATAATGCTGAACAGATTTCAGTCAAGCTTTTAGACTAAGCCAAACTTGGAAGAAAGGTTTAGTAATCTACTCTGACAATCAGCCAATGAAAACTCTATGGATCACAATGATCTCATCTAATTATGCATGGGGTTGTCATGAGCTGGAAGCCAATTCAATGACAGCTAGCAACAATGTATAATTGGAATAGATACCTTTGGTTCTTGGTACAATCCACTCCGTTTTTTGACCTGTGTGGTAAGAGCTATCGGAGAGTGGAAGGTCAAGTAAAATCCTCTTAAACTGACACTCCCTGAAAATGAGTAAAGGCATTTGACTGCTAGCCAAAAGGCTGGGAGTTCAAACCCACCAGCCACTCCTCGGAAGGAAGACTGGGCAATCTACTTCTGTAGAGAGATACCAACTCGGAAACACAAGGAGGGGTTGCTATGAGTCAAATCGACTTGAAGCAGTGAGGTTTTTTTTTTTTTTTTTTTTAATCACATCTCCGGAGGAAGAGCAGGAACTAGAGCTACTCTTAATATTTAAAGGATTCAGAGATGGTTGTTTGCATCATACTCCATTTTGTTAGTGGGGCCACTACATACCAGATAGGTTCTGTGGATACTGTAATACTGAAAACTCAATCAAGTAATAGTCCCAGTTGAGGCTGCTGTGTCAGGTGAAACATCTTTGCTAGAAAAGATTACATGGTTTTAGGCATATAATGTGGCCATTGTTCTGGTAAATATATTCTTTTCCATTCTTGTCATAAAGGAGAATCAGAAATAGTTTTCATCCACTTTCAGTGGTCTTGCCTCAGGGATTATATTATGTTGGTGGTACAGTGTTTAAAGGAGCTCTGGTAGCATAGTGCCTAAGGCACTTGACTGCTAACCAGAAGGCTGGGGGTTCAAACCCACCAGCCACTCCTCGGAAGGAAGGTTGGGCAATCTACCTCCATAGTGATACCACCTCAGAAACCCAAGGAGGGGTAGCTATGCATCGGGGCCGACTTGATGGCACATAACAACAACAACAACACTGTTTAAATACTTGGTTGTTACCTGAAAGGTTGACAGTTTGAACCCACCAGCCACTTCTCAGGAGAAAGATATGGCAGTTCACATCTGTAAAGATTTTACAGACTTGGAAACCCTGTGGGACAATTCTACTCTGTCTTTTGGGGTTGCTTTTGGGATCAACTTGATGGTATTGGGTATCATAATATAATGCAAAATATTTTTTTTGTTGTTTTTCGATGCCCAGGGAGAGTTTATTGAATGAACTGGGCACAACATACCTCTATAAAAAACACCACACTTCTCTCCACAATGAAACACAGGAACAGAGGGGATGCCCCTCAGTTGCCTGGGGGAGGTGGAGGAAGGCTCCCAGGCCCATTAGAGGGGAGTGGGTGTGGGAGTGGGAGTTGGGGGATGCACCTCAGGGTTTTAGGGGTATACCCTATGAGCAGGAGGGTGAACCCTTGGAGCAAGAGGGTGTACCCCTGGAGCTTGAGAGTGAATCTGTAGAGCCTGAGGGTGAACCCCTGGGACTGCTAGGTGGACTCCAGGAGCAGAGGGTGCACCCCAGGGGTCTGGGGGTGAACTCTGGCAGATGGAGGAGGGTGGACTCCTGGTGCTCAGTGGTGGACCCTTGGTTCTGGGGGGTTAGACACCAGAAGGTGGTGGGTGAACGACTGGGCTGAGGGAGTGGGCCCTGGAAGGTGATGAGGGCAGCTGAGGGGTGGGGCTGGATGGTGTGGGTTTTGTGGGTGGCATGGGTGGCAGAGGCAGGCCTCTAGGCAGGAGTAGGAGCAGGGCCTCAGGCAGCCACTGCATGGCCCTGGGGACAGTCCATTCATCAGGGATGGTGGGACCACTTCACCCCTGGCAGCTGGTGGGAAGGCTAGGTGGTATGGTGGACCATTTGGAAAGTTTGAAAATTATACTATTCCCTTATATCAAAGACAGTGCTAATTAGACTGGATGAGCAAAAAGCAGCAATTATGTTGGCAATCCTTGTAAGATGTATGAGCTCCAGAATATGAAACCTATGAAGTTTCAAGACCCTGCCACATTACTAAAACAGTTTAGAGGTACAGTGGTTTTGGGGCATGCCCTCTAATGTAAAAAGTAAATTACCGTGTATCTTATCTTCCTCTAAGGAGCTCTTGTGGTGTAATGGTTAAGGCATGTTTCTGCTAACCAATAAGTTGGTGGTTTGAACCCACCAGCCACTCTGTGGAAGAAAGATGAGGCAGTATGCTCCTTTTAAAGGTTTACAGGCTTGGAAACCCAATGGGGGTTGCTGTGAGTTGGAATCTGCTTGATGGCAGTGAGTTTGGTTTGATTTCTGGTATCTTCCACTTTGAAGAAGGAGGTGAAATACCTAGTGGGCTGCTGGGTGTTAAAGTGCATATTTCACACTTGTGAATGCTGTTACAGTTCATATACTGGGTAACATGAAAGCCCGGCAGCTTTGAATTGGACTTACACCAAGAAAGAATTCTGTGGCAGGTCCAACTCGTGATGCAAGAAGTCCTGCCACTTGAGTCATATAAGTCAGTAGACCCTGTGATATTAGAGGTATTTGTAAAGGAAAAGATGTCATATGATTTTATAGCAAGTCCCATTAGGGGAATCAAAACATAGATTCTAGGCTCTGGGGCAAGGCCATGGTATCTGTAGTAAAGAATGGCACATCTTTAGAAAAACAAATCCTGCAAACTACTGGGTCCTGATAGAGATGGAACGCCTGACTATGGCTTATCAAATGACCAGTCAGGTTGTCCACGATGGACTGTTTTGTATCAGACTCATCAAATCACAAGATAGGTAGGGCCCAGCAGCAATCAATTGTAAGAAGAAAGTAGTTCATACAGGATCTGGCATGAACTGGCCTAGAAGACACAAATCAGTTTGTGACTGACCCAGAACCACATACCATCCACCCACTAGTTCACCACCATTTGTCCCTTAGCTCATACCTATGACCTGAAGTGGAATCCCTTGACCAGCTGATAGAAGGAGAGAAAGGCCAAACTTGGTTCATAGATGGATTGGCTCAGTATGTGGGTACAATCCAAAAAAAATGAACTGCAGAAGTGGCTTTAAAGGATAGGAGTGAGGGGAATTCTCTTAATGGGCAGAACTTCAGGTGGTACACCTAGTGATCCACTTTATATGAAAAGAGAAGTGTCTCAGACACTGGCAGTTCCGACTGCTTGACTAATTTGTTGTGGCCTAAAAAGAGAAAGATTAGAAGATTATGAAGAAAGAATCTGGGGTAGAGAAATATTATGGACTACAAGGAATGGGCATAAAGTGTAAATATCTTTGTATCTTATATTAATGGTCACAGGAGAGCATCCACCACACAAGAAGCACTAAAAAACTTAATTCATGGGCAGATGAATGGATTAGCCATAGTGACAGGGATGGATGCTATCAATGGGCTAAAGATCATGAGCTCCTGCCCAAAAAGCTTGATCTTGTTACTGCCACTGCCAAATGCCCAATGACAACAGAGACCATTGCTGAGCCCTTAATATGGCACCGTTCCTAAATAAATTAACCAATTAGTGGCATATTGGCTACATTACTTCTTTCATCCTGGAAATGGGTAGTCATTCATTGTAATTGGAACAGAGACATATTCTAAGTACAGATTTTCCTTCTCAGCTCTCAGGGTTTCAGCCTGCACCACATTCTGAAGGTTTGATTAGCTAACATGAAATACTACATAACATCACTTCAGATTTCAGATTGCTTCTGAACTGGGACCCTCACAAAAGAACATCAGGGAAATTTTCAGTATGGCCACATGAACTATACAAACTTTTTTCTTTTTTCAAGATCTTGATGTGATATTTATTATTACTTCTTTACCCTAGTTTTGTAGATTCAATTTGTGCAATTAATGCACTCATATCTCTAAAATAGCTCACTATTGTTGAGTTGGATCTGACTCATAGCAACTCCTCCTTTGGGTTTCCAAGGCAGTATCACTATGGAAGTAGATTGCCCTGTCTTCCTTCCTAGGAGTGTCTGGTGGGTTTGAACTGCCAGCCTTCTGGTTTGCAGTCAAATGCCTTAGATCCTACTCTACCAGAGCTCTTATCTCTAAAATAGGGAACATGCAATTCATGTATGTGGCCCCAATTTCAGCATGTTTCATAGGGACTGGAGTCACATTCATGAGCTTGAAAGGAGTGGTGCCATTAAAAAATGTTGTTGCAGCATTTGAGGACATATGGATGGGTGCAGGCAAATTGGAATATAAGTAGGTACAAATGCGTACATAGGTGAGAACAGATAGCAATATCTATATAAAACAAAACAAAATAAAACTCATTGCCATTGAGTTGATTCCAATGCATAGCAACCCTTATAGGACAGAGTAGAATTGTCCCATACAGTTTCCAAGGCTGTGAATCTTTAAGGAAACAGGTTGTCTCATCTTTCTTCCATGGAGCACCTGGTGGATTGGAACCACCGACATTTTGGTTAAAGCAAAATACCTATTTACCTGTAGGCAGTCTAAATAAAAGTACATGTATGTAGACACATACATTCATTGAAGACACAAATACAGATACTCTTCAGCCATAACCAAACACTTTCCAACATTGATTTTCTGAGTTTGAAAGCTTAAGACCATTGTTTTATGAGACAACTCAGTCAATTACATACTTCACCAAAATTGTGATCTACATCCTAGTGAAGTGAGTAGAGTCTGGGTTTTTAAATGCTTTTGAGTAACCATCTAAAACACAACTTTGGGCCTCAACTAGGCAGGAGCTGAACAGTAAGGAGGTAGCCAAAAGCACACTAAAGAAACAAGTCTGTAAGAGCCACAACCTCATCTACCTTGAGATTAGAAGAACTAGATTATGTCTGGCTACCACCACTGACAGGAGCTCTGGTGGTTCAGTGCTTAAGGCATTAACTGCTAACCAGAAGGGTGGTGGTTCAAACTCACCAGCCACTCTTCGGAAGGAAGATCGGGCAATCTACTTCTTTAGAGATCTGCCTTGGAAATCCAAGGAGGGGTCACTATGAGTCGAATTGACTTGACAGCATTGGCACTGCAATAATTGGTCCCGGATAGAATAGGGGGAAAGTACAGAGCAGATCTCAGATTCTTATTAAAAGAACAACAACAGAAAAAACAAACAAACTGGAAAAGTGGAGAGCAGAGGAACTCTTGAGACTATCACCTGGAGACACTCTTTAAACTGAGCCCATACCCTGAAATCACCTTTTAGTAAAATAGCAGGGTGGCACACAAAATAAAGGTTATTACCTATAAGATAAGCCACCTATGTAAAAACTATCAGTATGAGACAAAAACACATCGAACTCATTGCTGTCAATTCGATTCTGACTTGTAGCAACCCTGCTAAAAAACTCACTGCAGTGGAGTTGGATCCAACTCATAGTGACTTCTCCTTGGTTTCTGCGGCAGTATCACTACAGAAGTAGATTGACCAACCTTCCTTCCCAGGAGTGGCTGGTGGGTTTGAATCGCCAGCCTTCTGGTTAGCAGTCAAGTGCCTTAGGCATTACGCCACCAGAGCTCCTGTAGCAACCCTATAGAAGAGTAGAACTGCCAGACAGAGTTTTCCAATGCTGTAAATCTTTAGGGAAACAGAGTGCCACATCTTTCTCTGGCTGAACAGGGGCTAGGTTTAAACTGCTGAACTTATGGTTAGCAGCTGAGTGCTTTAACCACTGTACCACCAAGGCTTTTTATGAGACAAAAGGTAATAATTTCTCAAAAGCAAAGATGAGAAGATAAGGTGCAGAGAAACTAGAGTACAGGAAGTTGAGAAACAAAACAATTAAAGAAAATGACACATTGTGATAAATTTAATGTCACTGAAAGACTTGTGTGGAAATTGCCCAATGGGAAGCGAACTTGCTGTATAAACTTTCACCACAAATCAATAAAATATTATTTTTTTTAAAAAAAGGAGGTGAAAATTGTTGCTAAATTAAAAAAATAAATGTTGTTAGGTGCTGTGTAGTAGGTTCTGACTCATAGCCATCTTATATACAACAGAACGAAACTGCCAAATCCAGCACCATCCTCACATGTTTGAACCCATTGTTGCAGCCACTGTATCAATCCACCTCCTTGAGACTCTTCTTCTTTTTTGCTGACCCACTACTTTACCAAGCATGATGTCCTTCTCCAGGGACTGGAATATAAAAGTTTATTGATACAGTTAAACTAAAATAAATAAGTATTGCATACCCATTAAACTGTATAAATGTATTTGTAAACACTTGTAGAAAAAATTATATAAAATTTGTAGAATTTTGCAAAACTAGTGACTTATTCATTGAAAATACCTTTTTTAGACAACATAAATGTGGCTATACACATGGACCTAGCTAGATGTAATAACAGGAACCAAATTGACTACATCTGTGGAAAGAGGTGGTGCAGAAGCTCAATATCATCAGTCAAAACAAGGCCAGGAGCTGACTGTAGAAAATTAAAACAAGTCATGACAGTCAAAGTATGACCTTGATTATATCCCACATGAATTTAGAGACCATCTGAAGAATAGATTTGATACAATGAACCCCACTGACCAAAGACCAGACAAGTTCTGGGATGACATCAAGAACATCAATACATGCAGAAAGAAAAGAGTCATTAAAAAGATAGAAAAGGAACAAAAGACCAAACAGATATCAGAAGAGCATCTGAAACTTACTCTTGAATGGACAATGGCTAAAGTGAATGGAAGAAATGATGAAATAAAAGAGTTGAACATAAGATTTCAAATGGCAGCTTGAAAACACAAATAAGGTATTATAATGAAATGTGCAAAGACCTGGAATTAAAAAACCAAAAGATTTTTTAATTCACCTTCATTCTTTCTCAAGCTGAAAGAATAAAGAAATATTCTAGCCTCAAATTGCAATATGAAAGATTCTAATGGGCAAAATATTGAATGATGTGAGAAGCATAAAAAAAAAATGGAAGAAATACACAGAGTCACTGTACTAAAAAGAACTGGTCAATTTCTGGACGTAGGATATGAGCAAGAACTAATAGTATTGAAGGAAGAGGTCCAAGTTGCACTGAAGGAACTGGCAAAAAAAGAAGGCTCCAGGAATTGGTGGAATACACATTGAGATGTTTCAACAAATGGATGCAGCACTGGAGGCATTTACTCATTTATGCCAAGAAATTTGGAAGACAACTACATGGCTAATTTACTAGAAAAGATAGATATATATGCCCATTCCAAAGAAAGGTGATCCAACAGAAAATGTAATTATCAAACTGTATCATTATCACATGCAAGTAAAATAATTCAGAAAATAGTTGCCTTAGTATATTGACAGGGATCTTCCAGAAATGCAAACTGGATAAGAAAGAAATGGGGAATGAGAGAGATCATTGCTGCTGTTAGATGGATCTTGGCTGAAAGCAAAGAATACCGGAAGGATATTTACTTATGTTTTATTCACTATGCAAAGGCATTTGTTAGTGTGGATCATAACAAATTATGGATAACATTGTGAAGAATGGGAATTCCAGAACTTGTTCTCATGAGGAACCTGTACAGGGACCAAGATGCTGTTGTTGGAACAGAACAAGGGGGATATTGTATGGCTTAAAATCAGGAAGAGTGGGCATCAGGGTTGGATCCTTTTACCATATTTATTCAATCTGTATGCTGAGCAAATAATCTGATAAACTGGACTATATGAAGAAGAACATGGCATCAAGATTGGAGAAACACTCAAATAATCTGTGATATGCAGATGACACAACCTTGCTTGCTGAAAGTGAAGATGACTCAAAGTACTTAGTGATGAAGATCAAAGACTAGTCTTTAGTATGGATTACACCTCAATATAAGGAAAGTGAAAAGCCTCACAATTGGACCAATAAGCAACATCACAATAAATGGAGCAAAGATTGAAGTTGTCAGGGACTTCATTTTACTTGGATCCACAGTCAACACCCATGGGAATAGCAGTCAAGAAATCGGATGATGTATTGCACTGGGAAAAAGTGTGAAGCAGTAAAGACGTTACTTTGAAGACTAAGATGCACCTAACCCAAGTGATGGTATTTTCAGTCACCTCATATGCAGGTGAAAGTTGGACAATGAGTAAGGAAGACTGAAGAAGAACTGATGCCTTTCGATTGTGGTGTTGGTAAAGAATACTGAAAATACCATGAGTTTCCAGAAGAAGGAACAAATCTGTCCTGGAATAGGTGCAGTCAGGATGCTTTTTACAACTGAGACTGGCCAGACTTTGCCTCACCTACTTTGGTCATGTTGTCAGAACAGACTAATCACTGGAGAACTATATCATGCTTGATAAAATAGAGGAAAGAGTGAAAAAATGGAAGATCCTCAATAGTCTGGATTGACATAGTGGCTGCAAAGATGGGCTGAAGTATAGCTGGGATTGTGAGGATGCTGCAGGTCTGGGCAATGTTTTTTTCTGTTCTACATAAAGTCTCTATGAGTTGGAGCCAACTCAAGGGTACCTAACAATAACAACAAACTGCATAAACTTGTGGAAGATTAAAAAACTCCAAAAACCAAACTCACTTCAATAGAGTTGATTCTGACCCATAGTGACCCCATTGGGTTTCCCAGGCTCTAAATCTTCATGGAAGCAGACTACATCATCTCTTTCCTGCAGAGAGCATCGTGGGTTGGAACCAATGACCTTTAGTTTAGCAGCCAAATGCCTTAGCCACTACACCACCAGAGCTCCTTATAAGTTAAGAATTGTGGAAACAATTTTTGAAATAGTCTTACTCTTATTATTAGAAAATTCCAAGCTTGCTTTACTAAATCTCTGAGCATCCCATCTTTCTCCTGTTGTTGTTGTTGTTGTTGTTGCCATTGAGTCGTTTCGGACTCATAGCGACTCCATGCACAGCAGAACGAAACACTGCCCGATCC
>NW_006921862.1:2025372-2033060 GCF_000298275.1 Orycteropus afer afer
AATTTCAGACTGTAGAAGCTGATAAAATTCTTCAATTTCCTCATCTGTGGCTTTGGTGGTTGGGGCATAAATTTGAATAACAGTCATATTAACCCCTAGGGGTTTGCATTTAATTTGTATAAAAATCCTTCTAGCTGATAAAAATCTATTCCTCTTCTCCCTATCCTGTTTCTGGTGATGAGACTTAGATGCAAAATCTCAGCCTCATTCACATTTGTATATTTCCAAACATGTTTAAATATAGCATAAATTCTCCAAAAACAGACACACACACACACACACACACACACACAAACCAAACTCACTGCAGTCAAGTTGATTTGACTTACAGCGACCTCTTCTTGAGTTTCTGAGGCAGCATCTCTATGGAAGTAGGTTTGATTGCCCAGTCTTCCCTCTGAGGAGTGGCTGGTGGGTTTGAACCGCCAGCCTTCTGATTAGCAGTCAAATGCCTTAGGCACTATGCCACCAGAGCTTTTGCAACCTAAGATTTTTGACTGGGTTCATTGTCAATGAGATTTTCAGTTTGGGTTATATTGATGATGATGATGATTTATTTATTTATTTTCTATGGATCAACATTGCTAAGACAGCACTGTCCCTGAAAAGGGACAGAATCTTTTAAAATTACATTGATTTCAGCCAGAAAGTCAGAGACAGTCTCATATTTTGACTTATTGAAGCAAATATTAGATTTAATTGACTCAAATTTTTGAGTTAAATCCTATTGAGGTGCTCCAGTAATAACCTTGACTTTACAACTTGGAGTCTTCTTTTTCTCTACTTTCCAGCCTGTATTATTATCATTTTTCCCCTTCTGGTATGCTTGCTTTCTTTTCTTCAGTTCCCAACTTCTTTCTCCTTCCTCCTATTACCTTTGTTCTGTCCCTACCCTTCCCCACCACACACAAAGATGCATACTTCACCCAGACAATTCATGTGCAGTGGTCTCTTTCTTTTATGCTCTTAGCTCACATCTTTACCTAGCACGCAAAAAAGGCTGAAAAATGAGCCGCTGACAACTCTTGGAGCGCAATTCTACTCTGACACACGTGGGGTTGCCATGAGTCAGAGGTGACTTGAAGGCAACCGGTTTGGTTTGGACCTCAAGACCCTCCTTTTTTGCATTATTTTGCGGAAAGGTATGTGTTCTTTTTCTTGCCTGACGTCCCATAACAAAATCTTGATTCTTCAATTCTTTAATTTTAAAAAATTAAATGTTAAAATGATTATGTATAGTGTCAATGCATGTCTGATTTCCATTTAAATTAGTTTTTTTTTTTTTTTTTTTAATTCACTGGAAAAACTTTTCTACCTAAGCAATGAGTCTTTAGCTTACTCTATAAATAGCTGATACGTGAATCATAAGGGATGAGCTTCTCTTTTTGGATGCTAATGATTCTCAGGGCCCTAGTGGATGGCCTCAGGCCTCAGGCAGTCACCTGTCACACCCAAGGCTGGGGGTTCAAACCCACCAGCGCTCTCCATGCCAGGTAGCCGGGCTGTCTCTTGGGAGCTCTGGTAGCGTAGTGTCTAAGGCACTTGACTGCTAACCAGAAGGTTGGTGGTTCAAATCCACCAGCCACTCCTTGGAAGGAAGATTGGGTGATCTACTTCCATTGTGATACTGCCTCGGAAACACAAGGAGGGGTTGCTATGGGTCGTGTCTGCCTCGACAGCACATAACAACAACACAATTCTCAGAGCAGAATCTTATGGACTGATTGTTTGGAAGACTAACTTCACATATCCTGCAAAACTAGTTTACATGTATGGGGGACACTGGGACACTGGTGTGATTACATTAGACACCGGACGACATGGTTTTACTGACGGTACAAAGAGACCACATCATTTCCCTCTGAAGGGAATTTATTGCTGTTCTTCAGGCTAATATTTCTAATGTCTTAGCATATTTTCTATTGCCAGTGAGGTAATGTTTAAATCAATCAATTTCCCGCTTTATTATGCAATTGTAATAGAGCCCAGCCCTTCAGATATCCCTTGAATTTAAGTTTAGCTCCCAGAGTTGACTTGAAGCAGTTTCACTGCCTTTCTTCCTTGTCTGGATTGGTGGTTGTTGTTAGGTACTATCGAGTCCTCTCCAACTCATAACGACCCTATGCAGAGCAGAATGGAACACCGCCCAGTCCCATGCCAGCTCTGTGATCTCTGCTATACTTGAGCCCATCACTGAAACCAATGTGTCAGTCCATCTCGTTGAGGGCATTCCCCTCTTTTGTCTTCAACTTCAAGTTGATCTTGCATATGAGCAGTTGAAGGTCTGTTCCACAATCAGCTCCTGGCCTGGTTTTGGCTGAAGATATTGAGCTTTTCCATCACCTGTTACTACAGATGTAGTCAATCTGATTCCTGTGTATTATATCTGGTGAAGTCCACATGTATAGCCGCCATTTGTGTTGTTGAAAAAAATGTGTTTACAATGAATAAGTCATTGGTCTTGCAAAATTCTAACATGCGATCTCCAGTGTTATATCTGCCACCAAGTCCAAATTTTCCACCTACCAGTGATTCTTCTTTGTTTCCAACTTTTGCATTCCAGTCACCAGTGATAATTAACACATCTTGATTGCATGTTCGGTCAGTTGTAGATTGCAGAAGCTGATAAAAATCTTCAATCTCCTCACCTTTTACTTGGTGGTTGGTACATAAATTTGAATAATAGTTATATTAACTGGTCTTCCTTATAGGTGTATGGATATTATCCTATCATTGACAGCATTGTACTTTAGGACAGATCTTGAAACATTCTTTGTGGTAATGAATGCCATGTCATTCCTCTTCAAGTTTTCATTCCCAGCATAGTAGATCATATGTTTGTCTGATTCAAAATGGCTAAAACTGGTCCATTTCAGCTTACTAATGCCTAGGATATCAATCTTTATGCATTCCATTTCATTTTTGACAACTTCCAATTTTCCTGGATTCATACTTTATACACTCCATGTATTAATGGATGTTTCCAGCTGTTTCTCCTCAGTTTAAGTCATACCACATCAGCAAATGGAGGTCTTGAAACTTTACTTTATCCATATCAGTAAGGTTGGTCCTACTCTGATGATGCTACTCTTTCCTAGTTGTAGTTTGAGAGCCTCTGACTTAAGGGGCTTGTCCTCCTGCACTGTATTGGATAATGTTTCCAGGCTATTCATAAAGTTGTGCAGTATTATATGAGACAGTGTTTCTCTGCTATTCCCTGGCCAGTCTTTGAGAAGTGGATGGCCTCTTCCTTCTTCCTAGTCTATCTCAGTCTGTAAGCTGCATTGAAACCTGTGCACCATGTACAACCCTGCCGGCACTTGATACACCAATGATACAGCCTTAAGCCTCAAAACAACATGCAAGCCACCACAGTAGGAGAAACTGACAGACAAGTTTGTCTCACATAGCTGTTGGAAATCTCTCTGCCCTCCCCTGACCTGGATCCCTGGCACTACTCTGCTCTGTTGTCCCCCTGGCCTTGCTTTCCCCCACTTTCCTGCCTGTTGAGTGTGGGGCCTGGGTCCTTCCCCTTACTTGGATCCCTGGCACTGCTGTCGTGGGAATGAATAAATGGCATGTCCTTTGGTAGATAGGATTTTCATCCAGCTGCATGCTTCTGTGATGTTCCTCTGCCACCTCTGAATGGGACTCATCCTTCTCCTCAGTATATTGACATCCTCCATCTTTGTTCAGGCAAATTGGCCAAGTGACCTAGACCTTTCCAGGGTAAGAGGAGGCCAGAGAAGCCATTGGGTTGCTCCCTCTGCTCACATTTCTTCCAAGTTGAGATCCATATACTGTTTTGAGTCAATGAAAGTGGATCCCAGTTTTTTGAAAGCTTGCATCAAGGTTAAAAGTTTTTCTCCAGAGTTAACATGGAAAAGGTAATGAGCAAAGAGATTAGATGTGTTAGTCTTGTATACATACTGAAGGTTAATTGGCTTGTGATTCAAGAACAGGGAAAAAATAAAAGTTATAAACTCTGCATATATAGGATACAAATAGTGTTCCCAAGAAGATCAACATTCCTAATCCAAAAGCCGAAAACAAACCCACTGCTACCTAGTTGATCAAACTCACAGTGACTCTGTTGGACAGAGTAGAACTGCCCCATAGTGTTTCTGAAGCTGTAAATCTTTACAGAAACTGACTGCCTCATAGAACAGCTCAAGGGTTTGAACTGAAGACTTTTGATTAACACTGCCAAATGCTTTAACTACTGTACTACCAGAGCTGTAGCAATATTCTTCATAAAGACCATTAATAGGACAGTGCTGGGGACTTTCACCTACAGAAAAATCCATGGGACTAATTGTTAACCTAAACTGAGGTACATTCACAGTTTCATATAACCAGTCAGGAGTCAGGACATATATAAATATTAAATGGAGAGATGAGAATCCGTCACTGTATTCTTTCTTTCTTTCTTTTTTTTTTTCCATTATAATGACAGAAACATTTTCATAAGCCCAGCTTACATGTATTAATATACCCAAAAGGCCAAAACTCCATGCTAATCTACTTTTTTTTAAAAATTGTGATTTGAGTGAAAGTTTACAGAGCAAATTCACTTTCCATATAGCAGTTCACATACCCTCTATCTCATGACATTGACTACGATTTACCACAATATAAATGCAACAGTTCCCCTCCCACATCCCTTCAATAGCTACTTCTTGCCTGTGTCCATCCCTCCATGCACTCCTGACCCCTAAGCTGTCTCCCTGGGGATAAACAGTCCTTCTTTCTCCCATGATTGTTCTCTCCAAGGAGTGTATCTACTTGAGGTAAATGTTCAGCTCATATGCCTGTCTTTTGTTTGGCTGGAAGCCACAGGTGTGGCTAGGGCCCATATTCTCAGTGGTTCCACCAGGCTCTATCAGACCAGCAAACCTGCCCCCCCCCTTTTTTTTTCCAAATGATTTTGTTCCACATTGGTCTCCCTCTGTATCCAGGATCTCCTACATAGAACCCCCTCAGAGTGGTTGACAGTGGTAGCCAGGCACCATCTAGTTCTTCTGGTCTCATAGTCATATAGGCTGTGGATCACATGGTGTACCAGTCTCTAGGACTAATTGTTTCCATGAATCTTTGATTTTCTTCATTCTTCCTTGCTCTGGACAAGGAGAGACCCATCGTTGCATCTAGATGGCTGCTTGGAAGCTTTTATGATCCCAGTCACTGCTCGTAGGAGATGAAACAATGTTTCGTGTAGTATGTTATGCCAATTGAGCTTGATGTCCCTTGTGACTATGGGCCTGATCCCACAGGTTCAACTACTCGGTCCCTCTGGGTAGCTGGCCCTGACCAAGAAGTGACTACAACCTTATGCCTAGTCAGCTCTACTATACACCTGGGAATTCTTACAGAACATACAAATATACTTGTAGAACCATTGTCTGCCAACCCTATATATGGTCTCAGGTACACTCCCCACTGCATAGACATACATAACAGTTCAGCCTGTCCACCCATCTATCCACCCATATACCCATGTTTGCCCTCACTGACAACACGGTACTGCATGTGCAAAAGGGTTTATCTTTGTTGTCTGCACCTTCCATGTACCTCTCTATGTCTTTCTCTTCCTCAATGCCACCATGTTGATCATTTGTATTTGGTAAGTGGCCCTTTTCTTCACCCAAATCAATACTTATCTCTACCTATCTAACAGTGTTCCCTCCACTTCCCTCCCACCCCTGGTAACCAACAAAGAAAATTTCCTTCCATATTTAAACCTTTCCTTAACTTTTACAATAACAGACTAATACAATATTTAATCCTTCTGTGATTGACTTATTTCCCTCAGCATAATTCCCTCCAAGTTCATCCACATTATACAGTGTTTTGCAGATTCTAGGTTATTCTTTAGAGTTGCCTAGTATTCTATTGTGTGTATGTACCATAGTTTGGTTATCCATTCCTCAGGTGATGAATGCATAGGTTGTGTCCATCTTTTGGCTGTTGTAAATAGTGCTGCGATGAACATGGGTGTTTATATGTCTGTTCTTGTCATGGCTCTTACTTATTTGGGATATATACCTAGTAATGGAATGGGTGAGTCAAATGGTATTTCTAATTTCACCTTTTTAAGGAATTGCCATACTGCTTTCCACAGTGGTTACACCATTTTACAGTCCCACCAGCAGTGTATGATAGTCCCAATCTCTCCACATCTTCACCAACATTTGTTATTTTGTGTCTTGTTGAACTTTGCTACTACTGCTAGAGCAAGATGGTATCTCATTGTTTTGATTTGCATATCTCTAACGGCTAGTGATCATGAGCATTTCTTCATAAGTTTGTTGGCTGCCTGAATATCCTCCTTGGTGAAGTGTCTATTCATGTCCTCTGCCCATTTTTTAATTGAATTGTTTGTCTTTTTGTTATTGAGGTGTTGGAATTGCCTATAAATTCTAGAGATAAGTCCCTTGTCAGGTATGTCATTGCCAAATACTTTTTTCCCACTCTGTAGGTTCTTTTTTGACTCTTTTGGAGAAGTCTTTGGAAGCACATAAAAATTTAATGTTTAGAATGTCCCATTCATCTAGTTTCTCTTCTGCTGTTTGTGCATTTTGGGTTATGCTTGATTGTGTATTTATGCCATATCAAGGTCCCTAAATTTGCCCCTAGTTTTTTCCCTGAGGAACTTTATAGTTTTAAGTTTCACATTTAAGTCTTCGATCAATCTGGAGTTAGTTTTTTGTGTATGGTGTGAGGTACAGATCTTGTTTCATTTTCCTGAAAATGGATATCCAGTTTTACCAGCACCATTTGTTAAACAGACAATGTCTTCCCCATTTAATGGATTTTGGCCCTTTGTCAAAGATTTCTGAGTTCTCCATTCTATTCCTTTGGTCTATGTGTCTGTCTTTGTACCAATACCAGGCAATTATGACTATTGTGACTATATAGTAGGTTTTGAGATCTGGCAGTGTGAGACCTCCTACTTTGTTGTTCTTCTTCAATAGTTCTTTGCTTATCCGAGCTCTCTTTCTTTTCCACATAAAGTTAGTGATTGGTATTTCCATATCCTTAAAAAATGTTAATGGGATCTGTATTGGGATTGAATTGAATGTATAGATTGCTTTGGGTAGAACTGACATTTTCACAATGTTCTATGTTCCTATCCATGGGCATGGGATATTCTTCCATTTATGTAGATCTCTTGTGGTTTCTTGAAGTAGATTTTTATAGTTTTCTTTGTAGAGGTCTTTTGTGTCCCTGGTAAGATTTATTCCCAAGTATTTTATTATTTTGGTAGCTATTGTAAATGTAATTAATTTCCTTATTTCTTTTTCAGCAATCTCTTTGCTGGTGTAGAGGAATCCAACTGATTTTTGGATGTTGATCTTATATCCTGCCACGATGCTAAATCCCTCAATTAGTTCCAGTAGATTTTTGAGTGAGTCTCTTGGGTTTTCTAGACATAAGATCATATCATGAGCAAATAGGGATAGTTTGATTTCTTCCTTACCAATTTAGATGCCTTTGATTTCTCTTTCTTGACCTATTGCCCTGACTAGGACTTCCAGTACAATGTTGAATAGAAGTAGTGATAGAGGGCATCCTTTTCTGGTTCCTGTTTGCAAGGGGAATGATTTCCATCTCTTTCCATTGAGAATAATGTTGGCTGTTGGTTTTGCATGTTGTTGTTGTTGTTGTGTGCCGTCGAGTCGGCCCCG
>NW_006921862.1:2033925-2036105 GCF_000298275.1 Orycteropus afer afer
AACTTCTAGTCATGTTGATTTTTTCTATTGTCTTTTTATTTTCTGTTTCATTGATTTCTGCTTGAATCTTTATTATTTCCTTTTTTTTTCTGGTGACTGTGGGCTTTTCTTGCTGTTCTTTTTCTAATTGTTGGAGATGTTGGTTTAAAGTGTTGATTTTGGCTCTCTCTTCTTTTTTGATGTGTGCATTGACTGCTATAAATTGGCCTCTGATCGCTGCTTTTGCTATGTCACAAAGATTTTGGTATTTTGTGTTTTAATTCTTGTTTGATTCAAGGAATTTTTGAATTAAAATGTTTATTTCTTCTCTTACCCAGCCTTTCCGAAGGAGGTTGTTGTTCAGTTTCCACGTGTTTACTCTTTTTCTGTTGATCTTCCTATTGTTGATTTCTACTTTGATAGCACTATGAGCTGAGAAGATGCTTTGCAGTATTTCAATGTTTTAAGTTTCTTAAGGCTTGCTGTATGGCTTAACATATGGTCTATCATGGAAAATATTCCATGTACACTGGAAAACAATATATATTGTGCTGTTGTTGGGTGAAGTGCTCTGTAGATGTCTGTAAAGTCAAGTTGGTGGATTGTATTGTTTAGCTGTTCTGCATCTTTATGGAGTTTCTTTACAGTTGTTCTATCTTTCATTGAAAGTGGTATATTGAAGTCTCCCATTATGACTGTGAAGTCATTTGTTTGGCTTTTCAAGTCTTTTAAAGTTTGATTTATGTATTTTGGGACTCTTTCATTGGGTCCATAGTTATTTATTAGGGTTATCTTCTTGTTCAATTGATCCTTTAATCATTATATAATGTCCTCTTTGTCTCGTAAGGTGGGTTTTGTCTTAAAGTCAATTGGTCAGAAATTAATATTGCCACTCCTGTTCCTTTATGATTACCATTTGCTTCATGTATCTTTTTCCAACCTTTGATTTTTAGTCTATTTTTGTCTTTGTCTCTAAGGTGTGTCTCCTATAGACAGCATATTGATGGGCTTTGTTTTCTTATTCAATCTGCAACTCTCTGTTTCTTGAGTGGTGCATTTAATTCATTAAAATTCAGTGTAATTATTGACAGGTATGAATTTGTTGCTGTCATTTTGGTATGTGTTTTTTCATGGTGTCCCTGGTTTCTTTGTTTCATACTATTTTCTATGCTGAGCTCATTATATTCATGAATCATGTTATCACTTCCTTTGTTGCTGTTGTTTTAGTAGTTGGTGAATATTTGTGCTTGTTCTCTTTTTCATTGTGATGTGAAGGTTTATCATTTTTCTTTGAAGTTACCCTGTGATTTATAATTTTCTCCCCAAGATTAGAACAGTGTATTCTATCTTGCAACTCTCTTGACTTCCTCACCATTTAGAAGTTCTGTAAGTACACAGTATTTTCCCTCTTTTTGGTTTGTAGTTGTCCTCATTTGCCAATTGATGTCTTTGGTTCCCTGTTTACAATCTTGTAAGCTTATTTTACTTTGGATATGTCCATAGCTGTGGTTTCTGTATTATGCCATCTTGTGTATTTGTAGTTGGTTGTTGTTTGCTCTTATTGGTTCTCTGTTCAAAGGCTCCCTTTAGTGTCTCTTGTAAGGTTGATCTGGTTTTAAAAAATTCCCTTACTTTCTGCTTATCTGGAATATCCTAATTTCACCATCATATTTGCGGGAAAATTTGGCCTCTGATCACTGCTTTTGTACATAATTCTTGGTTGAAAATTTTTGTCTTTTATGGTTTTTATATACCATCCCATTGTCTTCTCGTTTGCATGGTTTGTGCTGAGAAATCAGAGCTTATTCTTACTGGCTGTCCTTTGTATGTAACTTTTTGTTTTTCCCTTGATTCTTTCAGGATTCTTTCTTTGTCTTTGGTTCATTTGAGTGTCATGATGATATGATATATCTTGGTGATTTTCTTTTCAGGTCTATCTCTTCTTGGGTTCATTGGACTTCCTGAATGCATATATTCTCATCTTTCATTATATCAGGGAAGTTCTCCTCCAGCAAATCTTGGATAATTTTCTCAGTGGTTTTGTTTTTCTCTTCCTGTTCTGGAATTCCAATGACACGTAAGTTATTCCTTTTGATGGTATCCTACATGAACCTTAGGCTTTCTTCATTTTGTTTTGATTTTTTTTCTGATTGATCCCTTTCCAAAGAAGTATTCAGGTATTTGTCTTCAATCTCATTAAT
>NW_006921862.1:2036820-2039633 GCF_000298275.1 Orycteropus afer afer
AAGGGGAATAATGAAAAAAAAAAATGGGAAAAATGCAAAAAAAGAGAAATAAGGAATGGGGTTAACCATAAGAACAAAAAAAAAGAAAAAAAAAAAAAATGCAGCCAAGATCAGGGAAAAGAAAAGAAGATCAAAGCTAGAACCTGGGAGGGAAAGAGTAAAGAATAATAATAAAAAGGCCAAAAAGTAATAATAATTATAGTAGTTCTAAAACAGACAAGAATAAACAAACTAATAAAAAGAAAAAAGAAAAACAATTGGGACTGTGTGGGCCAGGGCACCCAGGCTCCGTCTGAGCACACAGACTGGAATGGGATTCCTGCTGGCCTAGAAGGTGGGTGAGAATGAGGGATGTCTGCACCTCCATTCAGCCTCTGTTCAGAGGGTGTGGGATATAATAGTAACAAGGGTAACATCCTACTTTTCCAGTCACCTGTGTCCAGAATGTCCTTGCGGTTCCTAGCAACTGGAGTCTGTTCTTAAGTCCCTGGAATCTGGGAGAATGTTGTTGCTTGAAATATACAAAATGGTCAAACCACTTGTAACATTCAAAACTGCTGCACCCTCTGGACAGGCAAGAGTCCACAGCTCAGCCCTCCTTCCTCTTTGCTGTGTCCCCTTTTATTCACCAGCCACCAGAGCAGTCCTCCATGCAATCCCTGGCTAGCAGGGCTGATTTTTAGGTTAATTCTTAGGTTCTACCACCACTCGGCAATATCCAAGCTGTTTGTGTCATCAGGATCACTACCAGAACGCAGCTCCATATGTCTCTTTTTTTTAGCCTTTTCATGCAAATTCTTCTGCTAGTTGGAGTTTAGTCCACTTGTATATCCTTCCCTTTAAAGCTCAGTGGTCCAGGATTATCTTCTGTATCTGTGTTAGTTGGTTCCCATTTTCTTTATTGAAGAGGGTCTGTGTAGTCTTTCTGCCTATTCCACCATCTTACCGGAACTCCCATCACTCTATTCTTTACTGTTGGAGGCTGCTGGGTTCTTGGAAGGTTAGGAAGATGTGCTGATGGTAAAATCCCTGAACTCAAAATACTTTCAGGAAGAAATATGACCATCATGCTCATCAGTAATGTTGGGAACATTTTACTATTTCACAAAGTCCTCTCCCAAAAGGGAAGTGTGGCGTGACCTCTGGATCAGGGAACAATATTTCTTGAAACACCAATGAAAAGCTCCTGATATAAAACTTCACATTAATAAAACATTAATGTTGCTGTGATCTTTCCTCATGGTCCTGTTTGTTATTATTATGCTCATAAGGGTCAGACTTAGGAAAAGCTGGCTGTTGGAAACCAATCTGTTTTCCATTAAAGTCTTAAACTTCTTTTAGTGGTCTTTTTAGTTATTCTTGGTGACTAACTGAAAGGTTAATGATTCAAATAGCCAGCAGAGCTGTGGAAGAAAGGCCTGGTGTTCTACTGCCATAAGATTAGTCATTGAAAACTCTATGGCATGCAATTTATTCTGAAACACATCGAGTTGCCATGAGTCATAATCAAGTTGACAATAAGGGGTTAGCTTTTTTTGGTTCCTTAGTCAAACTTCCAAAAAATCAAAGTCACAGCCATCGACTCAGATCCGATTCATACTGACCCCTCCTTGGGTTTCTGAGGAGGTGTCACTATGGAAGTAGACTGCCCAACCTTCCTTCCAAGGAGTGACTGGTGGGTTAGAACACCCAGCCTTCTGATTAGCAGTCAAGTGCCTTGCTGTTGTTGTTATTTGCCGTCGAGTCGGCCCCGACTCATAGCGACCCCTCTTTGGGTTTCCGAGGCAGTATCACTACAGAAGTAGGATTGCCCAACCTTCCTTCCGAGGAGTGGCTGGTGGGTTTGAACCGCCAGCCTTCTGGTTAGCTGTCAAGTGGCTTAGGCACTATGCTACCAGAGCTCCCGTCAAGTGCCTTAGAGACTATATATACCACCAGAGCTCCCTAGTCAAGCTTACATGTTTCTATTTGTATCCAAGATGCAAACAACTTCTGAGCATACTAATACCAATTGTCTTTGAGTAGATGCTGAATCATGGTGACCCCATGTGTTTCAGGTCAGGAAATTGAGGAGAAAGAAGAAGAGGAGAAAGAAGAAGAAAGGTTGTAGAGGAAACAGGTGCTCTGGAATCATTTGCATTGGTTTAGAAGTAAGGATTTGAAGTGGGGTTTAAGGCCTACAGAAAGAATGAAGGTTGTTCCCTGAGATTGCCTCCACAAGTCTTTCTCATAGAAATTCCCCTGTCACTGATAGTCTAGGGGAGGCATACCATAGTCTGAGAGACAGCAGTGAATGTTCAAATTATCCAATTACGGTGCCTCAGACTCTATCTAGGTAAGGAGCTCTGGTGGCACACTGGCTAAGGCATTTGACTGCTCACCAGAAGGTTGGTGGTTCAAATCCACCAGCCATTCTGCAGAAGGAAGACAATGCAATCTACTTCCATAAAGATTTACCACCTTGGAAACCCAGTGGTGCTCGCTATAAGTCGGAATCAACTTGATGGTGCAACAGATGTTAATCGGAGGAGACAAAGGCCAGGGCTGCTGCAGAAGGAAGAAAAGTCTCTGTGGATTCTGCTCTTTCCACTTGTAATGTGTGTCCCAGTTCCCAGGGAAGGAGACCTTTATTTATGGCATGCATCGACACCCTTATCATGCATGATCATCTCCTAACACAATCAGGTATTATTTGGGTTGCCTCTTCCTCCCTCACCATCACAAGGGCAGCACTCCCAGAATAAGGTAACAGTTATCAGTCCTGCTCACACAGTGCAAACAGTAAGCATGAAAACAGTTTTTTTTTTTTTTTT
>NW_006921862.1:2040069-2042906 GCF_000298275.1 Orycteropus afer afer
AAGTAGATTGCCCCATCTTCCTTCCAAGGAGTGGTTGGTGGGTTTGAACTGCCGGCCTTCTGGTTAGCAGTCATGTACCTTAGGCACTATGCTACCAGAGCTCCTAAACATTTGTTAGTAGTCAGTAAACAGTGGGGTTTCAGGCGGGGAAGATTTTTCTTTTTTCATGTCTATCTTTCTCTCATGCAGGGTCAATTACTGTGGTGTAATAGATATGACCAAGAGTCAAGCAAGAATGAGTTAAGAAATGTGTTATGGATTATATTGTATCCTTCCCAAAATATATGTTGGAGACCTGATCGCAATACCTGTGGATCTAATCCTGTTTGGGAATAAGGTTTTCTTTGTTATGTTAAAAGGGCCATATCAGTATGTTCTAAGCCTAATCACCTTCTGAGTAATATAAGGTGCCTCACTGATACAGAGACAAGCAAGCACAATGGGAAGAAAAGAGCCCATGTGGAGATCCCTAAGGAGCCCACGTGGAGATCACTAAAGAACCAAGGAATGCTGGGGGCACTGACAAATGCCAGGGCTGAGGTTGGAGAAGCTGAGACAAGGATTTTCCATTAGAGGGGACAGAGAGAGCCTTCTGTTAGAGCTGGTACCCTGAATTTGGACTTCAAGCCTCTTAAACTGTGAGAAAGTAAATTTGTTTGTTAAAGTCACCCACTTGTGGCATTTTTTACAACAGCACGATGCAACTAAGACAAAATGTAGTCCAGATTTCACTGAAAAGGGCTGGCTATGGGAATGTGGCTGCGCCTTTGCTAGAAGATCTGTATCCAGACTAATCCTTGCATGGCTTCCTATCTGTTCCCAGTATCCCTGATGTACCCTACCCCTCTATTCCATTCAAGGTGGGTCTCTGGGGTTACCTTGGGAAGCTACTCATCCTCCCTAGTACCCTGCACCCTGTGCTACTCTTGTGACATACTACTTCTACAAAAGGGACATTGCACACCATACATCCACCAGGCAGGGAGTTATTCAGCACCATAGTGTTTGAGAACTATGTTTTCCAGCAGGCACTTTTAAAAAGCTAGCTTGGAAGGTGCTTTAAAATGGACTCAGTGTAACATCTCCCTGGGTTGTGGAAAATGGTCCTTCATGTGGTTTCCTCATTTTTCTTTTGCTTGATAATAATTCTCTCAATTCTTTTCTTTCTTTTTCCTGGCTACTTCCTCACCTCTATTCCAATTTAAAGCCCAGAAGTTTTCAAAATTTTGAGTGTATATTAATCATGTGGATTGTTTAGTAAAAATATGTAGATTCCCAGAAACTATTCTCAAGAGATTGGTTATAAGCCCATGAACTAGCATCTTTAACAAGAATTTTGGTGTGAGGGTCTTCAGGCCATACTATGTTTAGACTTTGCTTTCCAAATTTGGTGAGTTATCAGAGATTGTATAACATCTAAATCCATTTGCAGCTACATTACTTTTATGTATTTTTTATTTCAAGATTTTAAAAACCAAATCAAACCATACTAAGTACAAAATGTCAGAAAATCTTGCCACTATCTTATCATTTTATAGCAGTGAACTTTTAAGATATAAAACTATTTATACAAATATGGTTTCACAGAGTCAAATTCAAAACAGAACTTTGATTTCAATGAAGATTGTATTTAATCAAAACTTTAGGAAAAAAAATGTTTTCCCCTTTGATATTAAAATCCTACCAAAATAAAATATATTTGATAGTCATCAAGATGGAAATAGAAGTATGAACTAAGCCAGTTTTTTTCTTTCACATTCTCTCTCTCCCAACTTCTCTCTTTTCCTTTCTCTCTTATTTTAATTTAATGAGAGAAGAAATTTTCACTAGATTGGTTTGTTAGTATTCAGGATAGAAATGAATCTCATAGCAGTATTTATTTTCAGGAAATCTCTGAATATCAAATTATTGATTGCTCTAACATATAAGAGGGGGAATTTTTGCCTTTTAAAAATATTATTTTGTTTGAAAAATTGAGAGATTCCTAGAGAATTAGATGTTGATTAGACTTCCCAATATCACAAGTAAATGAAAGTTTGCCAATCAAGGGGCATTTTAAATGCTCTTAGCATTTTGTATATCTTGCAGAAACTTGTAAGCAATTTATTTGTAAAGTGAACACTAATTTAGTAATGTGAGCAGCCATTGTCTAATTTTGTCAAGGAGTACATTTGGCTGTCTATATATTGTATTCTAGGAACTCTGGTAGCATAGTGCCTAAGGCACTTGACTGCTAACCGGAAGGCTGGCGGTTCAAACCCACCAGCCACTCCTCGGAAGGAAGATGGGGCAATCTACTTCTGTAGTGATACTGCCTCGGAAACCCAAGGAGGGGTCGCTATGAGTCGGTCCGGCTCAACGGCATGTAACAACAACAACATATTGTATTCTATTGAAGTCAGTTGCACGCACACTGCACACAAAACCACGGCCATGTTCAAATGAGGCAGAAATGATCATGGATCATCTGGAGGATAAGAACGAGGTAAATCTTAGTGGAGTGCATGTAAAATAAGGAAAGTGTCATCCTGAGTGTTGAGCACTGAGCTAATCCTTATGTCTGCCATCTTATCATCAAAATGCTACCAGGCAAATGATATTATTATCCTCAATTTATGGATATGTTGTTGTTGTTGTTGTTAAGTGCCATTGAGTCGTTTCCCACTCATAGCGACCCCATGCACAGCAGAACGAAACACTGCCCGATCCTGCGCCTGCCCCACAATCGCTGCTATACTTGATCCCATCATCGCAGGCACCGTATCAATCCATCTCGTTGAAGGCCTCCCCCTCTTTCGTCAACCCTCCACCCTACCAAGCATGACATCCTTCTCCAG
>NW_006921862.1:2043590-2049498 GCF_000298275.1 Orycteropus afer afer
GTAGCAGAGTTGGGATTTGAGTTCAGATGTGATTCAAAACCTCATGGTCTTTCCATTTCCCAGTGGCTACTCACACATGATAGAGGATAAGCTATAGAATCCAGAACAAGTAGACTAAGGGTTCTCATCCTATTATTGATTTAGCTTGATTGCTAACCAGAAGGCTGGCGGTTCAAACCCACCAGCCACTCCTCGAAAGGAAGATGGGGCAATTTACTTCTGTAGTGATACTGCCTCGGAAACCCAAGGAGGGGTCGCTATGAGTCGGGTCAGACTCGACGGCACATAAAAACACCAACAATCCTTCACTTAGCTCATGCATAAATCTGTTTTTAACAACACTCACTTCTGTCCACCAAATAACCTGATTTAACATCTTAAAAATAATTTGGTTTTCTGATCCACAAATGTGGTATATATCTTGATTTAAAAAATTATTTTCTTTAATTTCTATCAGTGTGTGCTGATGAAAAGAACATAGACTCGGCAGATGGTACACCAGCTGGACTCTAATCCTGGGTCTGCCACTCACCAATTACATGACCTTGGCCAAATCGTGGTGCTTATTGGTCCTCATCTTCCTTATCAGTTAATGAAAATATTCTAGATCCTTTCTAGTTAAAGAGATGCACGCCCAGCAGAATCAGCACCACTGGGTGCTTCCTAGAAATCCAGAATCTCAGGTTTCACCCCAGTTCGATGGAACCAGAATCCACATTTTTAGAAAGATCTTTTGGGGATTTCCATACATCTTAAAGTTTGAGAAGCATTCTGCTAAATGATGTCTAACATCTAAATGTTAATACTATCTATTATTTGCTTTATATTTTTAGTTTATGTTGGAGACCTGACCCCAATACCTGTGGATCTAATCCTGTTTGGGAATAAGCTTTTCTTTGTGATGTTAAAAGGGCCATATCAGTGTGTTCAATGCCTAATCACTTCAATTCTTATTGCTCTATGAGAACAGTGGGGTAAGCCTTATTAATTACCATTTATATTATTTCTGTTTTAAGGAGAGAATACTGAAGATTTAAAGATACTAAATGACTTGCTCAAAGTGCAATGGTATGCTAAGATAGGGAGTAGGAAGGCCAATCTAAGGTACAGGCAACAGTGAGATGCATTGTGTGTAGAAAATAATAATAAACCCAGGAAAAGTTGGTCAGATTTTTTTCTATCATTATGAGCCAGCAAATCTAAACAATATCAGTGATAAAATATTTATCTCTGCTGGTAGAGACAGTTCCCACCAAGGACTCCACCCACCCTCCCTCTCCAGTTTAGCATACTGCTGATCTCCAAAGCTAGTGACAGCTAAGACTAAAATCCAGGTGGTCAGGTTCCAAGCTTTCAACTCTCCCATCCTCCTTTGATTTCCTGAGAAGTTTAATCCCCTTGATTTTCTCCAGTTCCAAATTCCCATGATTCTAAGAGTGCTCTGGATTTAATGCATCTGATTTTTAACGTTATTTTTACTTTAATTTGGTGATTTGTAGTTGGCTGCCATTGAGTCAGCTCTAACTCATGGTGACCCTAGGTCTACATAACAGAACGAAACGTTGACTAGTGCTCCGTCCTTCTCACAATCATTGCTATGCTTAAGCCTATTGTTGCAGTCACTTTGTCAGTCCATCTCGTTGAGAGTTTTTGGGTGCTTTTAGGTTCTCTTATGTCCAAGGGCCCACTAATTTTAAGGTGGAAACAGGTATCCAGAGACTAGATCAGGGATCAGCAAATTTTGACCCGCAGATCAAATACAGCCTACCACTTGTTTTTGTAAATCCCATGACCTAAGATTTAAAAAACAAAACAAAACAAAACACTTTTAAATGGCTGTATTTTAAACGATTATATTAGTATCTAGACAGTGTTCTTGATTTTGCCTCATGGCCCACGAAGTCTGAAATATTCACTCTCTGACCCTTTAGAGGAAAACTTTGCTGACCTGACCCCTGGGTGAGACAATCTACAAAATGTATCAGATGTGAGTATAACATGGATTAATCAATCTTTTAATTAATCAGAAACCCACACAGCTAAAATAATTTTCCTTTCTCTAAGCAAACCACACAATTATAAGGTTCTACATGCAAATTACTATACTTAGCTATGACTCAGATTCCACACTTTTAAAACTGGAAACATTAAGCTCACCTCCCAGGGATGTTGGGAAGACAAAGTGACATGATATAGAGGATTGCTGTGGTGGCAAGGGGGCCTTTTGGCAAATAATACTTTAGTTTTTATATTGTTGGCATTTCACTGTGATGGGAAACTGTCCTTGCTATGATATTAATAGCCCCTTCAACAGGCAGAATACATTATAGTTTCTTAAGAGCTCTTATAAACATTTTCTTGATTAGCCCTCCCAATAATACTTTCAAGTGAATGTTGTCATTCCCATTTAATACACGTTTTGATTATCAAGTGTCGCTCTCACAAGAATATATCACACATGGGGTGGCTTTAACAAAGAGGAGATTATTCTTACAATTTGGAGGCGGTAAACCCTAGTTCAAAGTACCAGGCTCTAGGGGCTGGGTGAAAGCCCCTCAGTCTTGGGCTTCAGCTCTGCTGTCTGCTCCTGGCCCACTGGAAAAGCTGGAGGCTTTTCTTCTCTCAGCTGCCGGCTGCCGGCTGCTGAGGCTGACAAACCCAAGATTGACAAGTAACAAGGCACAGTGCTGATACTACCAAACCACACAGCAGGCCATTAATTCAAGTCCATTGAAATTCCCAAGATCAGCAGAGCATGTCAGGATGCTGAACAAGGACTTGACTACATGCAGGGTTTTAAGTGTGCCATAAGCTAGAGATTGTTTCTTACATACGGGAAGCAGACCACATCCCTAAAGCAGCTAGCCAGTTGCTTGTGGTAGATCCCACCATGGAGTTGATTATCAGGCTCATGGGGAATAACTACCACCAGCTGCCCAGCCACTCAACCAGACCCAGGCAAGTTGACACACACAACCTTAACTACCACAATACATAAGAAGGGTGAGTGTCAGAAAATTTAGTTAAGCGAATATCTCAAGGACGAGGTTTAAGCATCAGACCTAAAATTTCCACCCAGGACATTAGACTGGATTTCCACATCTTTCCACATCTACTGTTGTCCCTACTAAGACATGATCTTGGGGATATTTGAGGGAGAGAGAGAGGAAGGAGGAAGGGAGAGAGAGAGAGAGAGAGAGAGATTTCCTAAAACCTTATGAATCTACACTTACCCAGAATAATATTGTCAGGTCTCAGATTGTGCCGTTCTAAACCCAGCTTATTCAGAAAATAATTTAAACCCTCATGTTCTCAACATCTGTGCTATTTGGGGTGGGGGTGGAGGGTGAGGAACAACTGAAAATAATGGTATCTTATTTACCAGGTAACCTTTCATGTGACCTTGCAAAAATGCACATGAAGTCATGCAGTCTTAGGATTGATTACAAGTGCTTTTGATAACCAGCAAATCCAGTTACCTCATTTTACAGACTAAAAGTTAAATAATGTTGAATGATTTTTCCCAAGGAGTCAGTCAATAACAGAACAGTTCTAAAAAGAAATCTTTGCGTTTTTAATCCTTTCTTTAAACTACTTTTCGATGATGCCACTCTCAATT
This sequence comes from Orycteropus afer afer, assembly GCF_000298275.1. Taxonomy (NCBI): domain Eukaryota; kingdom Metazoa; phylum Chordata; class Mammalia; order Tubulidentata; family Orycteropodidae; genus Orycteropus; species Orycteropus afer. The sequence goes on from NW_006921862.1 coordinate 2,047,210, forward strand.
TGTATTCTGGTGAGTACAACTTTTAAAAAAATACAGTTAAAAATGATCAAAGTGAGAATATAAAAATATCCAGGTTGAGCTGGTTCCTCTCTACTGGGGAGAAATTATCCCTAATCACATGTGTATTCTGCATGCTAAGATTGGCCGAGGGCATAAAAATGGTGCAACCAGAGAGTACTCCTTTCACATTTGTATTCTGACCTCCAAGAGGCTGCTGTCATCTGTCCTGTGGGTCTCAAGATCGGCATCACCCTTAGACCATGTGGTGCCTTTGGCCACAGTTAGAAAACTTGGCCCTTCCTCAGATCACTTTACTGCTATCTATTAGAAAATCCTCAAAACAAACGTGAAATCTGTGTCAATGATAGGAAACACATCTCCTAGAGGGGTACAAAGCGCAGGATGCACAACCACACAGAGTGGTCTTGGGTCCAGAAGTGCTTCTTCCTTCCTTAAGGTATTCTATTGTTCTCTTCCAGGTTCCTCACTCACTGCTGTGGAGTTGATTCTGGCTTATGGTGACCCTCCTTAGGTTTCCAAGGTTGTAAATCTTTATAGAGGCAGACTACCTCATCTTTCTTCTGTGGTATAATTGGTGGTCTCGAACTGCTGACCTTTTGGTTATCAGCCAAATGCCTTAACAGCTATATCACCAGAGCTCCTTTCAAGGTCCCTTCGTGGTCCAAATGGTTTGTGCTCAACTACTAACCTAAAGATTGGAGGTTCAAACCCACTCAGTGGGATTGTGAAAGGAAGGTCTGGCAATCTGTTTCCATTAAGATCACAACCAAGAAAACCTTATGGAGCAGTTCTCTATGACAAATGGGATTGCCATGAGTTGGAATAAATTCCGTATTAATTGAGTTTTTTGTTTGTTTTTTCATGAGTCTTTTCAGGCCTATCCTACTCAGGAGCTCCTAATGGAATAGAAACTCTAACCTAATCTTAATTTTGCCTAAGAGACAAATGTCTCTTTCTTTTTGAGGATGCTCCTTGGCCTCTTTCCTAGTTCAGTCTTATCCACATCATTATTGTACCACAACTGCATCAAAAAATCAAACCACTTGTAGCCAGCATAAGTTCTAGGTAGTAAAGAAGTCAAATGGATCGAGTAATGGCTATTTAACATTCAGAAATCCTGAGACCCAAGCAAGCTGCCAGGTCAGTCTTATATTGCCAGTCTTTAAACATGATCACAAGCATATAGATCCTTGACTTTATTTTTCTCCCTTACTATATTATGCTAGAAAAACAAATCCATGTCAACAATTTAGTTGTGTGATTTATTATTTTCTTCTCTTCCTCTCATGTTCTCAGTGATACATTTTGATTCACATTTTAAAAGAAAGACTTCTTTCAGCCACGCACATGAGTTGTGCATGAGGAAAGAAGCAGAAACAAATTGTGGATTATTCTGATTTACTGTTTAAGAAGGAGACAGCCCCTCTGCTCCTTGCCTGACCTTGGCAAAGTTAGTGAGGTTTATTTTAAAAGCTGCCAAATGTTTGATCTTTTTATTAATATCTCCTTTATCTACACAGCAGCCTTCTCCCAGAGCCTCAAAAGCAATTCACAGTCATTATTAGTTAATATGCTCAGTGTCCCTGTGAGACAGGCATGGGGCAGGTGATGTTATCTGCTCTGTTCACATGAGAGAACTGGAAGTCAATGTGATGCCCCCAGGCTGGTTTGGGGGGAGATTGGGTGATTCAGAAGCAGATCCCAGATCTTTACTTGCAGTCAGTACTCTCATCAGTATAATTCTTAGTTGGAAAAAAAATTTCAGGCCCAGGAACAGTAATAATGGACTTACATTACTGAAATCTGAATAGATAATTTCTTGCTGCCTTTGACTCAAATAAGTTTTTACAGTTATTTGACTCAAATAACCCTTCCTTTGACTCAAATAAGTTTTTACAGTTTTTGAAGCACTCCGTTCTCCATGCATGTGTGCCTGGATCCATCCATCCATCCATCCAACCATTTATTCACCCCTGCATCCACCCATCTATCTATTCATTCTCAACAAAACCAAAACAAATAAACAAACAAAAAACCCATTGCCATTGAATCAATTGATTTGTGGTATAACCCCATGTGTTATAGGTGGAACTGCCCCACGATCTCATGTGTTACAGGTAGAACTGCCCCATGACCCCATGTGTTGCAGGTAGAACTGCCCCATGACCCCATGTGTTACAGGTAGAACTGCCCCATGACCCCATGTGTTACAGGTGGAACTGCCCCATGATCTCACATGTTACAGGTAGAACTGCCCCATGACCCCAT
>NW_006921862.1:2049598-2060027 GCF_000298275.1 Orycteropus afer afer
CCATGACCCCATGTGTTACAGGTGGAACTGCACCATGATCCCATGTGTTACAGGTGGAACTTCCCCATGACCCCATGTGTTACAGGTGGAACTGCCCCATGATCTCATGTGTTACAGGTGGAACTGCCCCATGACCCCATGTGTTACAGGTGGAACTGCCCCATAGGGTTTTCTTGGCTGTAATATTCATGGAAGCAGAATGCCAGGACTTTCTTCTGCAGTGTTGCTGGGTGAGTTTGAATCTCCAACTTTTTAGGTTAGTAGTGGAGCAAAAACCATTTGTGCCACCCAGGGATTCTATTATCAACTAGTTGTTGTTGTTTTTATGTGCTGTTGAGTTGGACCCAACTTATAGTGACCGCTTCTTGGGTTTCTGAGGCAGAAGCACTGACTATATTCCAGACACTGTCCTACATCCTAGAGCTACAAAGCTGATGAAGATTTAGTCTTTGTCTTCAAGGAGTTTATAATCAACTGGTAAGAGACAGACTTATTAATTAATAAGTGATTCCAAATAAAGCGTATTCTGTATGTGACAGATGCATATACATGGAATTGTGGTGGTAAATAAAGAGGTGGACATGGTCAATTCCACCTGTGGAAAGTTTAAGAGAGAAGATAAATTGTATCTTGGATAAACAGCCACTTGTGAGATAGACAAGCAGGTCTTTTCAAACTTAAGCTATTGTCATACTTTATAGCCTTGCTTGTCAAACACCAACGTGCATGAGAATCACCTGGAGAACTTGTTAAACCTGGATTCTTTGGCCCCTATCTCCAGCAACCCTGATTCAGTAAGTCTTGTGAGTATATTTTTAATAAACTCCTAGGTGATGCTGCTGCTGCTGACCATTGCACACATTTTGAGAAGTACTGCTTTGGAGGCAGACACAAAACCAAACAAAACCCACTGCCATCGAGTTCCAACTCATAGTGACACTATAGGACAGAGTAGAACTTCCCCAGAGGGTTTTCAAGGCTGTAAATATTTCTGGTAACTGATTGCCACATCTTTCTCCCACAGATTGACTGGTGGGTTTGAACTGCTGAATTTTTGTTTAACACCTGAGTTTTAACCACTGAGTCACTAGGGTTCCTTTTAGAAGCAGAAAGAGCATTGGAATCACTGCTATAACCAGCTAATTCCCATGAATTAGGAACTAGGTCCCATTTTCCTAGGATCTCAGTAGAATCTATGAGTGGCAAAGATCAATGAATGAAAGCATTTTATAGAAGAGGCAAGTGGACTTAGACAGTTTTTAATCTTTGTGGATGGCATAGTTAGTCAGCAGCAAATCCAATTGCTTTTCCAATAGTGATTTCTGATAAACTTTCCTCATAAGCCAGTCCTTCCCATCTGTCAGTTCAAGGCCTGGGTCATTTTATGAGTATGGAGATACTGATAGATTATGGCTTGTGAGGGTAGGTATGGACATCTGTCTACAAACCAGCTACAAAGCAAACACCAGGATTGAGACAAAGGGCACATCTCCATAACAACAGCTTTGAATTTCCAGGTACATCAAAAAGTAGTGTGGTCACAGTTGTGAAGGCTTTAAAGAAACCTAGTTAGTGAAGCAATTATACAGGATTCTGAGGCCAACTTTCAAGGACCTCTATTCCAGGGAAAAATTATTGCTTATAAACATTCATGTTTATCAAAAAGCTTGTAGATATAGCAGTTCTTATTCATTTTGACTTGCAACTGAAGGAGCAGGCTGAAGCAGGGAAGGATTGCTTCATTAGGATTTTGGGCTTCCATCACTTTAGTATTACTACACTGCTTGCATTTATTCCATCATTGTTGTTTGTATGTACTGTCAAGTTTGTTCTGACCTATAGTGACCCCATGTACAAGAGAATGAAACACTGTCCCCTTCTGAGCCATTCTCATAATCACTGCTGTTTGAGCCCAATTGCTGCAACCACTGTGTCAATCCGTCCTGTTGAAGGTCCTCCTCTTTCTCATTGCCTTTTTACCAAGCACTCTGTCCTTCTCCATGGACTAGTTTCTCCTGATAAAGCATCCAAAGTATGAGAGATGAAGTTTTGCCATCCTCATTTGTAAGAAACATTCTGACTGTACTTCTTCCAAGACAGATTTGTTTTCTAGCACTCCATAACTTGTTTAATGTTCTTCATGAACACCAAAATTCAAATGCATTTCTTCAATCTTTCTTATTCATTGTCCAGATTTCACATGCATCTGAAGTAATTGAAAATACCATGGCTTGGCTCAGGCCCACCTTACTCCTTCAAGTGACATCTTTGCTTTTGGACACTTTGAAGAGGTCTTTTTAGAGCAGATTTTCCCAATGCAAGATATCATTTGATTTCTTGACTGCTGCTTTCCTGGATATTGACTGTGGATCCACATAAAGTGAAATCCTTGACAACTTCAATCTTTACTCTATTTATCATGATGCTTATTTATCCAGTTGTAAGGATTTTTGTTTTCTTTTTATTGAGGTGTAATCCATACTGAAGTCTTTGATCTTCATCAGTGCGCTGTAGTTAATTACCTGGTATGGCTTTTCTAGCCATAAGTCTTTATAAACTCCATGGTGAAATTTGCTGTGAGAAACTGAGTAGCTCCTAATTGTTAAAATCATCAACCTGGGGTATTTCTGTTGGGAGCAGCACAAAGTAATGTTCTGGGAAGTTCGCTTTCTCTCAGGTGCTTAGAATTCTGATGTTATGATTGGTTAGTTTAGCCACTCTGCCAGGCTCAAAAGGAGGCCTCGAGAGGCAGAAGTCTCCCTGACTGCTGGCTGAGAAGGATGTGCTGCTGAAAGAGACACTTGCTCCTGAGAGACATATGCTGCTGGGAAGGAGACATAAAAGACACACATTGCTGAGTGAGACACTGAGGGACACGCACTGCTGGGAGGAAGACTGTGAGAGACAGTTGGCTGAGAGATGGTGGGCTGAGAGAGACTGAGCATTTTTCTTAAACTTGAATTGTAGCCTGGTGCTTCCCTAATAAACCCTAGAACCTGTCAGTTCTGTGTGGCCACTGCAGTGAATTATTGAACCCAGCAGAAAGGTGGTGGGTGCTGTGGGAGGAACAGTTGGTGTCAGAGTTGATGAAAGGGCTGGAGGGAGGTAGCATATCTGGCCTCACAGTAATGGGCCTTGGGCTACTGATAGTGATTCTCTTTTCTTCTTGTGTGGTTAAAGAAGGTCAGAAGATGCAGCCTCCTTGCCCCTTTAGCAATCAGTAAGTGCTTCAAGTCCTTTTTGCTTTCAGCAAGCAAGGTGTGACATTTGTGTATTGCAAGTTGTTAAAGAGTCTTCTTCCTATCTTGATGCAGTGCTCTTCATGTAGTCCAGGTTCTAGGTTTATTTGCTCAGCATACAGATTGAATAAGTTTGGTGGAAACATAGAACTCTGACACACACCTTTTCTGATTTTAAACTGCTTAGTATCCCCTTGTTCTGTTCACATGACTATCTCTTGTTCTATGTACAGGTTCCTCAAGAACACAGTGAAGTGTTCTGGAACTCCCATTCTTTGCAAAGCTGTCCATAATTTGTTATGATCCACACAGTCGAATGCCTTTGTGTAGTCAGTAAAACACAAGTAAACATCTTCAGTCTTACTGAAGATAATCCAAAAAAAGTTGCAGCAGTATATTGACAGAGAACATCAGAAATGCAAGCTGGATTCAGAAGAGGATGTGGAATGAGAGATATCATTGCTGATGTCAAATGGACCTTGGCTCAAAGCAAAGAATACCAGAAAGATGTTTACTTATGTTTTATGGACTGTGAAAAAGCATTTGATTGTGTGGATTGTAACAAATTATGGATAAAATTGAGAAGAATGGATAACATTGGAATTCCAGAGTACGCCATTGTTCTCATGAGGAACATGTACATAGACCAGGAGGCTGTTGTTTGAACAGAACAAGGGATACTGAAAAAAAAAAAAAACAACTCATTGTTACCAAGGTAATCCCAACTCATAGCAACCCCACCTCCCCCTTGGGTTTCTGAGGCAGTATCTCTATGGAAGTAGATAGGTAAATCTTCCTTCTGAATAGAGGCTGGTGGATTTGAACAGCCATGCTTTTGGTTAGCAGTCAAATGCCTTAGGCACTATGCCACCAGAGCTCCTAAGGGGATGCTGCATGGTTTAAAATCACAAAAGGAGTGTGTCAGGGTTGTATCCTTTCACCATACTTATTCATTCTGTATGCTGAGCAAATAATCTGAGTAGCTGGACTATATGAACAAGATTGTGGCACCAGGATTGGAGGAAGAATCATTTACAATCTGCCATATACTGATGACACAACTTTGCTTGCTGAAAGTGAAGATGACTTGAAACACTGATGAAGATTGACGAATACAGTCTGCAGTATGGGTTATACCTCAATATAAAGAAAACAAAAATCCTCACAACTGGACCAATAAGCAGCATCACAATAAATGGAGAAAAGATTGAAGTTGTCAAAGACTTCATATTACTTGGTTCTACAATCAACACTAATGGAAGCAGCAGTCAAGATACCAGATGACATATAGCACTGGGCGAATCATCTGCAAAAGACCTCTTTCAGCTGCTGAAGAGCAAAGGTTTCTCCTTGAGGATGAAGGTGTGCCTGACAGAAGCCATAGTATTTTCAATTGCTTCATATGCATGTGGCTGTGTGTTTGAACCTCCAGCCTTCCGGTTAGCAGTCAATTGCCTTAGGCACTTCACCATTAGAGCTCCGATCATTGGAAGGAAGATGGGGCAATCTACTTCCATAGAGATACTGCCTCGGAAACCCAAGGAGGGGTCGCTAGGAGTCGGAGTCGACTCTATAGTAATGAGTTTGTTTTTTTGGTTTTCATATGCATGTGAGAGCTGGACAATGCCTAAGGAAGACTGAAGAAGATTTGGTGCTTTTGAGTTGTGATGCTGGCAAAGAATGCTGGAAGTACCATGGACTGCTAAAAGAACTAAAAATCTGTCCTGGAAGAAGTGCAGCCAGAATGCTTCTTGGAAGCATGAATGACCAGACTTCCTCTCACCTACTTTGGTCATGTTGTCAGAAGGAACCATTCCTTGGAGAATGCTTGGTAAAGTGGAGGGTCGATGAAAGTGGGGAGGGCCCTCAATAAGATTGACACAGTGGCTACAACAATGGGCTCAGGTATAGGAGGGATCGTGGAGCTGGCACAGGACAAGGCAGTCTTTCATTCTGCAGTACATAGGGTTGCTATGAGTTGGAGACAACTTGACAGCACTTAACAACAACAACAACAAACATCTTTCTGGTATTCACTACATTAAATCAAGACCCACTTGATATCAACAATGATATCCTTTGTTCTACATCAGCTTCTGAATTTGGCTTAATTCCTGGTGGGTCTCTGTTGATGTACAGCTGCAACCATTTGAATTATCTTCAGCAAAATGTTATTTGCAGCATTGTTATTTGCATGTGATTTTAATGATACTGTTTGATAATTCCCACATTCCATTGGATCACCTTTATTTGTAATAGGCAAGTATATGGAACTCTTTGGTTGGCCAGATAAATGACTTCTTAATTTTTTGACATAGATGAATGAATGCTTCTAGTGCTGTATCCCATGGTTGAAACATCTCAATTGGTATTCTGTCAATTCTTAGAGTGTTTTGACAAATTTCTTCATTACAGCTTGGACTTCTTCCTTCAGTACCATTGGTTCTTGATCATATGCTACCTCCTGAAATGGTTGAATATCAATCAATTCATTATTTTTGTTATAGGGACACTCTGTGTATTCCTTTCATCTTTTTTTTTTTTTTTAATGCTTCCTGTGTCATTCAATTTTTTTGCCCATAGAACCATTCAATATTGCAACTCAAGGCTTCATTTTTTTCTTCATTCTTACAGCTTGAGAAATGCTGAGTATATTCTTCTCTTTTCATTTTCTAACTCCAGTTCTTTGAACATTACATTATAATATTTTACCATGTCTTGAAATGTTCTGTTCAGCTCCTTCATTTAATTGTTTATTTTACACTCTATAACTACTCTGCATTCGAGATCAAGTTTTGTATTCCCTCCATTTTACCAAGCATAATATCTTTCTCCAGGGAATGGTACCTCCTGACAACATGAGCAAAATAGGTGAGACAAAGTTTGGCCATTCTTGCTTCCAAGAAGCATTCCAGCTTTGCAAGACAGATCTGTTAGTACTGTTAGCAGTCCATGGTACTGTTAGCATTCTTCTCCAACACCACAACTCAAAAGCATCAACTCTTCTTCGGTCTTCCTTATTCATTGTCCAGCTCTCACATGCACAAGAGGGGATTGAAAATAATAGTTGTATTGACTGTTTTTCTTATATGTGTATGGATATTATCACTTACAGCATTGTATTTCAAGATAGATCTTGACATGTTCTTTTTGATGATGGATGAAAGGCTTTTCTTCTTCAATTTGTCCTTCCTCATATAATAGACCATATGATTGTCCAATTCAAGATGGCAATACCAGTCCATTTAAGCTCACTAATGCCTAGGATGTCAATCTTCCAGCATTCTATTTCATTTTCTGACAACTTTCAATTTTCTTAATTCATGCTTTGTACATTCCACATTCCAATTATTAATGGTTGTTTGCAACTGTTCCTTGTTATTTTGAGTCATGCCATATCAGCAAAATGAAGGTCCATGTTATTAAGGTCAACTCTACTTTGAGGAGGCAACTCTTCCATAGTTGTATTTCAAGTTTCTTCTAACCTGAAGAGCTCATCCTCTGGTGCTATATCAGAAAATGTTCCTCTTGTATCCATAAGGGTTTCACTGGCCAAGTTTTTCAGAGGTAGATTGCCAGATTCTTCTTACTCAGTCTTAGTCTGGAAGCTTGTATTTGAATTACCAGTGGCATAACTTCTAGCATGACACCTGCACAAAAGCCACCACAGTATGACAAACTGACAGAAAAGTGGTAGCCCATTATTGTGCAGGAGATTAATCCCATATTGCAGTTTGGAATTTAGTTCAGATGTTAGATTAGGGAGCTTTTGATCTGTGGGCTCCTTAAAGCCTGAAACTGGTCTTCTTTATTTATTCCCAATAGCTTAACAGTGTATGGCATGTAGTTGAGCCTCAGGAACTGTTTGCTGAATGGATGAATCATCTGAAAATGTATGGATGCCCACATTCACAATATTGGAGCAAAACCAAGCTCATGGCTGACTTGAAGCAAAACCATCCAACAGGTAAGACTTCTGCAGCACTCACATGCACATATCATTTCAATAACTCTCAGCCATCCTCTGTGGTTCTTCCTAATACTTCCAGGCATGTAGTCCTCCTGTCACTTTCTGCTTCTTATCGTCTGCCAGCATCCCATCTGTCTTGACCAGGAATCCTTTCTCTTATCTTTCTTTACTCTTTCAATATAGACATGTCTTTTATGAACAGATTTTTCATTTTGCTACAAATTGATTGATGATTAATCAGATAATCCTCTCACTATGAATTAACCCCATTGAGAGATCAGAATCCTTCATTATAGTCAAAAGGCAAATCCTCTCATGGAGACAAGTGGATGCTGGCATTTGGGGGCCTGAGACAGCTGGGGGAAATTCCTCAAATCACTTCACATAAGTTGTTTATTCCCTCGTGCCCTGGTTAGCCCTATCAATAAGAATGCAAACGATTTATTTGGTTGTGTCTACCACATACTCCCTACACACCACTTTACCTTAACTTCAATATAATCCCCTTCAGGTCACACTTATTTGAATAACTTCCTGATAAAGGACATTCTGTGCACAGGGAAGTTATTAACAAGGACCTTGTTGATACTGAGTTTGGCTGATAAAGTATGGATTGTAATGAATAACACCTGTGAACAACTCTGAGCAGGTTTGTACCTCCTAGGACTGTGCAATTGGGGCAGATGTACTGTAGGAATATTTTGGGTTCTCTATTATTGATTTCTGAGAAGCCCTGATGGTGCAGTGGTTAAGCACTCAGCTGCTAACTGAACCTATCAGCTGTTTCATGGGAGAAAGATGTGTCAGTCTGCTTCCATAAAGATTTACAGCCTTGAAAACCTTATAGGGCAATTTTTCTCTGTCCTATAGGGTAGCTATGAGTCAGAATTGACTTGTTGGCAATAGGTTTATTCATATCTAGGCATCCCTAGATGATGCAAAAGATTAAGCATTGTACTGCTAATTGAAAGGTAGTTGTTTCAAGTCTATTCAGAGGCACTTTGGAAGAAAGACCTAGTGATGTTCTTCAGAAAAATCAGCTATTGAAAACTCTACAGAGTGCAGTTCTAGTCTGATACACATGGTGTTACCAAGACTTGGAATCAATGTGATGGCAAATGATTTGGTTTTGTATCATTGATATCCTAATGTGGATTATTAGAGTTGGGTTACCCAAAGAAATGACTAATGAGTCACTGAAATTTATACAAAAAATGGATGTACTTCTCAATAATAATTATATCCCCATTCCTAATAGTTCCTGAATCACAACAGAAGTTCTGTGTATCCAAATCTCTAGTCTACTCCACAAGTATATTATTAGTTGACACACGAATTTGTCCTGGGTCAGACAAGGCTGGTAAGGAGACCACTAAGCTAGAGAGAGATCAATAGATAGAGAAACCTCATCTATGAAACATTTGAGTTTCCCATCTAGTTTCTTCCGTTACTACTTGTAGATCCTTTCACATATCCTGGATTATGAACACTTTGAACAGACAAGACCTTATTCCCTCTCCAATTTCCACTCTCCAATTAATATGTGATGATAAGAAAACAACACCTTAAAATATGTTTGCAGACTGTGTGATTCTTAGAAACATTGGTCTTTGCAAGTCTATTAGTCCATTCCCAAAGTTTTGTGTTGGGTACAGGAAAACTGATCAAAAGAAGTATACTTTCTACTAGCTTTTAGTAACGCTGGGAATATTCCGGCTGAATCATTTAAATCTATGCCATGTATAGGAACACAATCATCAACAGGAACTCAAAGAAACAAGCATTGAACTAAAGAACTGCCTAAAATGCCTCAAGACTCTTCATCCTTTAGCTAACACCATCTGTTAGCATGGGAAGGAATCAGAGGTTATAGCTGCAGGTATAGAGGTGCCAGATGGAAACTTTTTAGCAGCTGTGGAAAACATGGAGCAATTATTACTCCTCATAATTTTTGGCCTGGAGAGGACTCAGATATAACTACAATAATTAAAGCCAGATGGTTTTAGGGAGATGTTACACATGATCCTGGATTCTTCTAACTGCTCCCTGACCTCTTTCTGCAGTGAGTGACCAGCAAGCCTCAAATCCAGATGGTGGTTCATGGTGAATATGGACTTCAGATATAAACAACTTTACTCCAACATTACTGATGCCACAACTGGAGTGGACTCCTCTGTGTCCATGAACCTAATTCATTACTAATTCATTTACCACTTACCATCATGGAGTGGTCTTTACTGCTGATGTCCTCAGACTTCAGAAGTTTCTGTACTGCTCATGGGTTATGCCCACAACCAGTTCTATGCTGCTTTTCTGTCCTATGTGAGCCCTGTTCTTGTGTTATGTAATGATTGTATAGTGTGTTTGTGTGCTCTATTTCTAATACAGAGTCTGGGTGGGGCACACGGTTAATATGCTTGGCTGCTAACCCAAAGGCTGGAGGTTCAAGTCCACACAGAGGATCCTCGGCAGGCCTGGTGATCTACTTCCAAGCAATCTGCCATGGAAAACCCTAAGGAGGACATTTCTACTCTAGCACACATGGGGTCACCATGAGATGGAGTTGACTTGATGGGAACAGGTTTTTAAGTTTCTAATATACATCCATTACATCTTGGTGGCTACTTATATATACTCTCAAGAGCTATGAGCTAACTTATACTGTCCAGGCAGATTAGAGCTGACCCATTAAGTAACTGTGGCCTGCTTTGATCTTTTAATGTTAATATTGTCTTATTGTTACTTTTCTTGGTAGATCAAGCAGCCATAAATTCCTTTAAATTTAAGAAGACTACTTATTTGAATCCACTGTACCTCAATTCCATGCCAAACAAAATCTAGTGGACTCGATCTAGTTGCCCCACAAGGTGATGCTACCTGGACACATTGTTGTTTCAGACTTTAATTGTCTAAATTTTTTCACCTCATAAACTGCCTCCACATTAAGTGCTGTTGCTGTTGTTGTTGTTAGGTGCCGTCGAGTCGTTTCCGACTCATAGCAACCCCATGCACAGCAGAACGAAACACCGCCCGATCCCACGCCAGCTCCATGATCACTGCTATACTTGAGCCCATCGCCACAGCCACCATGTCAATCCATTTCATTGAAGGCCTTCCCTTCTTTTGATGGTCCTCCACCTTACCAAACATGACATTCTTTTCCAGGGAATGGTCCCTTCTGACAACATGACCAAAGTAGGTGAGACGAAGTCTGGTCATT
>NW_006921862.1:2065942-2067095 GCF_000298275.1 Orycteropus afer afer
TAGTGATACTGGCTCGGAAACTCAAGGAGGGGTCGCTATGAGTCGGGTCCTACTTGATGGCACATAACAAAAACAACCACAAAGTGATGTGATTTAATTACTCTCAGTCAGTGGTGACTGAATCCCTGTCATAGGGTGTGCCTGTATGTGTGTTTATGTGAGCCTAGGTGAAGAAGGAGGGAGGCATGGAAGAATGTATGCTTCATAATTTCCCAAAGAAAAAAAATTATAAAGAATGCTGTCAAAAGTTACAAAATTAATCATGCATATTAGGAAAAATAAGTCACAGGTTAATTGGTTCTCATAAAGTGTGAAAATTGCAAATTTTTCATAAAAATCATTTAAAAAATAGGACACTGCCAGATTCCAGTGATCTATGCTGTTCCAAACATTATAGACATAAACTATCCAGGATCCTTGAACTCAGGTTGCTTGCACTTGAGTCAGAATGGGAAAGCTGTTGCTCAGCTGATATGTTCTGAGAGCTAAACAGCTGTGATACAAACCTGCACAGGTGCACTTGGAAAACATCTGTCCTTTTTCTGGCCTAGTTATGGTCCCCTTTGAGGTTCTAGTTTATCTGTAAAATCAGGGCTTTGATCTCTAAGGGATGGAGAGTTTCCTGACTACACAAGAACATTAGTACTAATAACTCTCAACTCAAAAAAATGTTCTTGGAGATTTCCGCCCAAGACCAAGTCCTAATAGTTTAACTTGCACATTGATATTTTGAGCCTGTGGCAATTTGAACTCCAGCCCTTCCATTGCTTTGCCATGATAGTATACATCCTTTCAATTATATTTCTCCCTGTGGGTTTTAGTAATCAGGCCTCTCTAGAGATTTTGTTCTAATGCTTACAGAGTGTGTCACCGAGATCTCATTAACAGACTCCAAAAGATGAATTTTTAGCCTAAACCTAAACCCATTGCAAAATTACTGCAAATAATACTATATCAGATACTTTGCCAACTAGTTCTCAAAGTGCAAAGAAATCTCTCCAGCTCAGTTAATCTCTCAGAGATTCATAAATGTTGCAAACCACTGTTGCCAGTCCCAAACCATTAAAGGGATGTTGTTGTTGTTGTTATTTGCCGTCGAGTCAGCCCCGACTCATAGCGACCCCTCCTTGGGTTTCCGAGGCAGTATCACTAC
>NW_006921862.1:2068011-2069235 GCF_000298275.1 Orycteropus afer afer
AAACCCAAGGAGGGGTCGCTAGGAGTCGGGGCCGACTCGATGGCAAATAACAACAACATCATTTAATTTAGTAACTTTTGCTGCTATCTCTATTAATTCTTTCTATTTGCTTTCTTTAAATTTATTTTATTGTCAAATGCTTAGCATTTATCATCTTTCTTCTTTATTGGTAGATCTGTTGGTGGTGGTGCCATCGAGTCTATTTCAACTCATGGCAACCACATATGTTAAAGTAGAATTGCTCCGTAAGGTTTTCTTAGCTGGAATCTTAATGGAAGCAGATGCCCAGAGTTTTTCTTCCATGGTAGTGCTGAGTGGGTTTGAACACCCAACCTTTAGGTTAGCAATCAAGTGCAAACTGTTTGTGCCACCTCAAAAGTCAAACCAAATACATTGATTCCAACTCATGGTGACCCTATAGGACAGAGTAGACCTACTCCACAGTTTCCAAGGCTATCAATTTTCATGGAAGCAAACGGCCATATATTTCTCCTGAGAAGCAGCTAGTGGGTTAGAACCAATGACCTTTTGATTGATAGCCAAGCTCTTAATCATTCCACCACCGGGGTTCCTTTTGCACCACTAAATATCTAAATTTAGGGATATAAATGTAGCTTCAGTGGTATTCTTTAGCTCCATTTTCACTATTATTACATTCTAGGTAGTTTCTGATTTCAGTACTCATACTTTCTTTGACCTACGTATAAACTTTAACAGAACAAAATGGACACATTCCAATCCTTGTGCAAGAATAGGGACTTCCACTTTTAGCTTGAAAAAAGTAGTAATGCTTTCTGTGTCTTGAGTGTTTGCTATGGGAAAGACACTATATTCAATACTTTACATGTATTGTTTCTTTTAACCTTCAAGAAAGTTCTTTGAAATAGTTTCTGTCATATACTTTACTATGAATTTATCCTTTCTCCAATATTAAAAGTAGAAAACTGAGACTTAGAGAAGCTAATCTTGGACTTGACCAAGATTGCAAATCTAACAAGTGGCAGAGCCCAGCTTGAAACTCAGATATTCTGAGCCCAAAGTTAGGCTCTTGCCATTGTCACAGGATGAGCGTTTCATCAGTTACAGAACTGGCTGCCTCCTTCACTGGACAGACTCAACCCTGCTGTTCATTCAGAGCATCTGTGCAATGTCTCTTTCAGATGTAAGTCACATTCCAAATCAGTAGGAACAAGGAATGTTCCTTGAATCATTTCATCCAAATGA
>NW_006921862.1:2069500-2071589 GCF_000298275.1 Orycteropus afer afer
TGAAGAACTTTTGAGAATCTCAATGCTCAACACTCATTCCAGACCAATTAAGTCTGAAATCTCTAGATATGTGACCCAAACCCCATATGATATTTAAAAATTGAATTACCTTTGATTATAACAGTGTCTATTCTTTTGTTTCTGGAAAATAAATACTATCAGTCAACATGGGTTTATTTTTAAAATAAATTTTCTCTTCACCACTTTGAATATAAAAGCAATATATCTTCATTTTATGAGATTTAGAAAATAATAGCACAAAATTGTAGACAATCAAAATGTCCATTAAAAAAAACACAATTAATTAAAATATAGAATGAGCTGAGAACTGAGATCTCCACAGTGAGAGAAGAATAGGAATGAAGTAGGTAAATGTAGGTGAGAAAAGTCCTTAAATACAAAGGTAACAATACAGGTAAGGGCCATAAGACAGTGAGGAGGACAGGTCCTTCCATCACTAAAGAGATCTGAAGCATAGGAGTCTGTAGAGCTAGGCAGAGGCCACATCATTTAGGAATTGAAAGGCATATTTAAGATTTTGGGTTTTACCTTAAGGGAAATGGGGAAACATTAAAGGATTGTAGACAAAGCTGTGGGATGCAAAGCACTGTACTTTGAGATGTCTTTTTTTTGTGCTGTGGAGAATATATTGGAGTGGGCAAGAGGGACATGGGGAGACCATGTATTTGGGAGTTGGGGAATGATCATACCTTAGGTTGATATGGTAGCTAGGGAATTATACAGAATAGGCAGAGAAGAGGGGACCCATCAGATATTTAAGAGATAGACTTGGCAGAAGAGTGATGGATTAGGTGAAGGAGTTAAGGGAGAGTATGATGTCCATGACTACTCCTTGTTTTTTGGCTTTTATTATTGGATTCAGCATATTGCTGTTTCCAAAGACTGGAAAGGAAACAGATGAATTCAGTTTTGGATAAATTAATTTTGAGGCGTCTTTAAGACACTAAGTAGAAACAACAGAAAAATTAGAGCATTAAGCTGGGAATTCTAAGGAGAGGTCAGGGCTAGAGGTATAAATCTGATTATCATTGGTTTATGGATAATGATTAAAGTCTTGGGTGGCAGAGAGATTAGCAGGGGTGAGAATATAGAGTAAAAAGAGAAAAGGCCAAGGTTGAGCCTTGTGGAATGCTAATATTTAAAGCCAGCTAGAAGAGGTTCAATTCACAAAGGAAACAGAGATAACCTGGCTGAAGAGATAGGAAGAAAGTTAAGGTGAAGGGTCTGAAGAAGACAGTATTGATTATGGTAAAAAGAGTGGTTGTTGTTATTGTTAGGTGCTGTCAATTGGTTCTGACTCATAGTGATCCTATGTCCAACAGAATGAAACACTGTTCAGTTCTGAGCCATCATCACAGTGCTTGCTGTACTTGAGACCATCATTACAGCCACTGTGTCAATCCATCTTGTGGGGAGTTTTCCCCTTTTTTGCTGACCCTCTACTTTACCAAGCATGATATCTTTCTCTTGGGACTGGTCCCCTCTGACAACATGACCAAAGTACTTGAGATGAAGTCTGGCCATTCTCGTTTCTAAGGAGCATTAGGCTGTACTTCTTCCAAGACAGATTTGTTTGTTCTTCCTGCAGTCCATGGCATTTTCAGTATTCTTCACCAAACTACAAATCAAAGGCATCAATTCTTTGTGGTCTTTCTTATTTCTTGTCCAGCTTTCACATGCATATGAGGCAATTGAAAATACCTGGGTCAGGCATACCTCAGTCTTTAAAGTGAGTCTTTGTTTCTTAACACTTCAAAAGGACATGAATATTTATGCTTTCCATTTAATTTTTGACAACTTCCAATTTTCTCATGTTCATACTGCATACATTCTATGTTCTGATTATTAATGAATGTTTATACTTATTTATTTCCATTTCAAGTTGTGTCCCATCAGCAAATGAAGGCCCTAAAAGCTTTCTCCATCCATATCATTAAGGTCTCTTTTTTAAGAGGCAGCTCTTTGCTGTCTTATTTTGAGTGCCTTCCAAATCGAGGGGCTCATTTTCTGGCACTGTATCAGACAGTGTTTCACTCCTATTCATAAAGTTTTCTAGGTATGTATCAGA
>NW_006921862.1:2071899-2075425 GCF_000298275.1 Orycteropus afer afer
CCCCCCATGGCTCGGCTGCCACAGAACCTAGAAAAGACTGAGAAAAAGGGAGAAACTCCCCTCCAAGTAGGTGGAGCCCTGGGACAAGTGAATGGCAGTGGGCTGTGGTTCTACTCATCCACAACCATTTTTTTAGCACAGAGTGGACCAGGGTCTCGATCCAAGCAGAAAGTAGTGGCTCTCTACCCATTGGGGTCTCTGTGGATTTTGAACAATAGGTCTTTGATTGACAGTAGGACACCTTCATTAGTAGACATCTCAGGAAGACACAAACAACATTGCCTGTGCTGGTAGTGCTGACTGAACTGTCTCACTCAAATATGGAAAATGAGGGCTTGCTATTGGTGCCTTTTTTCCTTTTGTCCTCTTCTCTCTTGCCTCATCCAATAGAAAGAAAACATTAAGCCACTACCAGGCATCAGGAGTTATTACACTGAACACTTCACCCAATAAGTAACACCAATAATTCCTGTAACACAGATTCAATGGCAGATGGCAGACAACACCTGCTTGTCCCAACTCCAAATCCCCTTCATGACGAACAGAGACCTGCACCCCGTCAGTGATTCCACCAACACAGAGAGAGCTGAAGAGCAACCCAGTACAGCCAAGTTAATAATTAAAAATGTACACCTGATCCACACTTTCAGATATAGTAAAATATAAAATCAAGGTGAAATAAATCAATACATAACTAACAATTAAAGTCATAATTTTTGTATTTCTACAAAATAGAAATATTTTGTATTTCTAATGAGTCCTCTCCTTCTCCATCTCTCCATCTCCACTGGCTAAGTGGGTTCATTTATCTTTCCCAGTTGTTTAATCTGCTCTTTTCCTCCTCCCTCACTAAATCTGATACTTTATCTTCTCCTTAGTTGCTCATAATTCCAGTGTTGTTTTTCCTATCTGCTTTACCTAGTTATTCAGGGATTACACTGGTAGAAGGAAAAACCTCAAAATGTCTAGCAAATAACAAACTGCCTCAAACCAAACACACGCATACACACACACAGGAAAAACAAAACAAAACAAAACAAACAAAAAAAAAAAAATAAAAGCCCAGGCTAAAGAATTATTATCTATCATGGAAGAAAAACAAACAATAGAACTATCTAAGAAGGAATTCAGAAGATCTCTCTCTTTCTCTCTCTCTCTATGTATATATACACACACACATACAATTCTTCAAGAGCTCAAGGAAACCACAAACAGAATCAATGAGAAGACAGGCTGTACCATGGAAGAATTCAGGAAAACTATTCAAGAACAAAATAACAAGGTAAATACACAATTAGAACTCATACAAAAACAGCAATTGGAAATCCAAAAGATGCACACTAAAATTACAGAGTTAGACAACACAGTGGAAGGACAAAAGAGTAGACTAGAGTTGAGTGAAAAACACATTTCTCAACCAGAGGACAAAGCCCTTGATGCCAGCCTGTATGAAGAAATATCAGAACAAAGATTCAAGAGAAATGAAGAAAACCTAAGAGTTATATGAGATGGCATGAAAAGAAAAACAAAAACAAACAAACAAAAAAAAACAACCAAAAACCATACACCTCATTGGAATACCAGAATAAATGGAGGCAAAAAAAAAAAAAAAATTGAGAAAATTGTGGAAAACTTGCTAATATAAAAATTCCCCCATATCATGAAAGAAGAAAAGATATCTGTCCAAGAAGCTCTATGAACCTCATTCAGGATAGATCCCAAGAGAAAGTCACCAAGACATATCATAATCAAACTCTTCAAAACCAAAGACTAAAGAAAGAATCTTGGGAGCAGCTAGGGAAAAATGAAATGTCACTTACAGTGGACAACCAATAAGACTAAGTTCTGATTTCCTAGCAGAAACCATACAGGCAAGAAGGCAATTGGATGGCATATAGAAAACATTGAAGGAAAAGAACTTCCAACCAAGAATTATATATCCAGCCAAATTGTTCCTCAAATGTGAGGATGAAATCAAGACATTCCCAGACAAACAGAAATTAAGGGAATTTGTGAAAGCTGGACCAAGCCTACCAGAAATGCTAAAGGGAATCCTTCCAATAGAGAACCCACAAAAGAGAACAAGAAATTAAAATCAAGACACTTGACAACACAAACCAAACCAGAAAAAGATGCTCAAAATAAGCTCATAAAACAATATACTCAGAGAAATAAGGGAGTCAATCTGCAGATGACACAAGTAACAAAACAAATAGAGAGAATAAAAGTTTTAATTACAAAACTTCCAAATTCAGAGGAGGACAGGACAATGTCTTTATAGAACTGAGTGTTCCAAACTTAAGGAGATAAGAATTTAGTTCAAGGTAACCAAAGAAAATTAACAATCCCCCTAAGCTAACTCAGAAAGAAGAAAAACATACAGGCTTAGTAAGCACAAAACCAACAATAATGAAAGAAAGAGAAGAAACATTTGATAAAAAAATGAGCTCAGCACAGAAAAATATTTGGAATAAGGAAATCACCAACAACACTACAAAAAACACAACAGAATGACATCAATAAATTCAGACTTATCACTAATTACACTCGATGATTAAATGCACCAGTCAAGGGAAAGAAAGTGGCAGATTGGATAAGAAAAGAAGACCCATCCAAATGCTGCCTATGAGAGACCTACTTTAGACACAAAGATAAAAATAAATTAAAAATTAAGAGGTGGAAAAAAATATACCAAGCTAAAGGCAATAATAAAAAAAAGCAGGAGTGACAATACTGATATCTGATAAAATAGACTTCAAGGTGAAAAACAGCATGAGGGACAAAGAAGGGCACTATATGATACTAATAGAGTCAATTGACCAAGAGGACTTTACCATAATAAATATCTATGTACCCAATAAGAAAGCTCCAAAATACATAAAACAAATATTAACTGAATTGAAAAGAAAAATAGACAACTCTACAACAGTAGTAGGGTACTTTAACACACACACTAGAAAAACTAGAAAAAAACTCAACAAAGATACAGAAGAACTCAACAACATAATCAACCAACTTGACCTCCTAGACGTATATAGAGCACGCCACTTGACAAAAGCACAATACACATTCTTCTCCAGTACACATGGATCATTCTCCAGAATAGACCATATGTTAGGACACAAAACAAGGCTCAATAGGTTCAAAAACTTTAAAATACTACAAAGCATCTTCTCAGATCACAATGCTATAAAATTAGAAATCAATAATAGGAAGACCAAGGAAAAAGTATCAAATATGGGGAAACTGCTGAAAACTACTGGGTAACAGAAGAAATAAAGTGTGAAATTAAAAAAAAAAAATCTAGAAACAAATGAGAATGAAGATACATCTTACCAAAATCTTTGGTACACAGTGAAAGCAGTACTCAGAGGTCAATATACAGCAATAAATGAACACATCAAAAAAGAAGAAAGAAACAAAATCAACACTCTAACTCAATGATTCCAACAATTAGAAGAAGAGCAACAAAAGAAACTTACAGTATCCAGAAGTAAGGAAATGATAAAGATCAGAGCAGACATAA
>NW_006921862.1:2077045-2080665 GCF_000298275.1 Orycteropus afer afer
TCCATAGTGATACTGCCTCAGAAACCCAAGGAGAGGTCGCTATGAGTTGGGTCCGACTCAACAGCACATAACAACAACAACAACAACAACAATTTCATATGAAAAGGAAAAAGACCTTGGATAAGCAAAGCACTGCTGAAGAAGAAAAACAGAGGGGAAGTCTCACACTCCAAGATCTCAAAACCTCCTATACCAACAGTAATTAAAACATCATGGTATCAGTACAGTGATAGACAGATAGACCACTGGAACAGAGCTGAAAACCCAGAAATACACCCATCCATCTATGGACAGCTGATTTTTGACAGAGGACCAAAACCCATTAAGTTGGAGAGAGATAGCCTCTTCAACAAATGGTGCTGGCAAAATTGGATATTCACTTGCAAAAAAATGAAACAAGACCCACATCTCACCCCACACACAAAAATAAACTCAAGTTGGAGCAAAGACAAGTGTAAAACCCAAAACTATAAAGCTGATCAAAGATAAAATAGGGGCAAATCTAGAGGCCCTAATCTATGGCATAAATAGACTATTAAGCATAACACCAAATGCAGAGGCCATGGAAGAGAAGCTAGATGACTGGGACCTTTTAAAAATTAAATTCTTAAGGGGATTGAAAGATTTCTCCAAAAGGGTAAAATGAGAAACTACAGATTGGGAAAAAAAAATATTTAACTCTGATATGTCTGACAAAGGACTTTATCTCCAAAATTTATAGAAAACTTTAACACCTCAACACCAAAAGCACAATCAAGTTAAAAAAGGGCAAGAGACATGAACAAGTACTTCACTAAAGATGTGATATCCTGGCACCCAACAAACACATGAGGAAATGCTCACAATCATTAGTCATTAGAGAGATGAAAATCAAAGCAAAAATTAAATATCATCTCATTCTAACAATAATAACAAAGTTCAACATGAAAGAAAATAACAAATGCTGGTGAGGTTGAAGAGAGATTGGAATTCTCACACACTGCTGGTGGGACTGCAAAATGGTACAACCATTGTGGAAAATGGCATGATAATTCCTTAAAAAACTGAAAATAGAAATACCATTTAATCCAGCAATTCTATTACTAGGAATATATCCTAAAGAGGTGAGAGATAGGACACGGACAGACATAGGCACACCTATGCTCATCACAGCATAATTCACCATAACAAAGACATGGAAACAACTTAAATGCCCATCAACAGATGTATGGATAACCAAACTATGGTTTCCACTTTCACAAAATGGAATACTATGCTACATTAAGAATAACGAAGAATACACAAATCATCTCATAATGTGGATGAAATTGGAGGACATTATGCTGAGTGAAATAAGTCAATCACAGAAGGACAAATATTGTATGAGCCCATTGTAAAAAGTCAAAGAAAGGTTTATGTAGGGAAGGAAACCTACTTAGGGAAGTTTACTGGGGAAGGGAGGGAAAGGAAGGGAAAATTTTGGACTAGTTGGGGGCCACATGTTGATTTGGGTGAGGGTAGAGATGGTATAGAAAGGATCTGTGACCAGCATGATGACATTGGGAAAAAGAAGGACACTGAAACGTGCACATAAGATATAGACAACAGAGGCAAATAATTGTATATGCATACTACTGCATTACCACTAACACCAAACACCACGCTGCAGACAAATGCATAGAGATGTGAGAAGATCAGATGGGGGTCGGTGAACAGGAATAAACCCCTAGACCAAGGACAGATTTGGCTGAAGATAATCTTACATGTATGCTTGTGCTACAAAATTAGCCACACACCTAATCAAAAGAAGACAGAGTTGGAATAACCTCTCGGAGACAACCAAACACCTTGAGAGAAAGAGTCACCAGGGCTGCCGACTCAGGACCATAGTCTCAGGGAACACCAAACTCAGTTGGCACAACATAGTACATAAAAATCTTGTTCCACAATCCATTTTGGTGAGTAGCAACTGGGGTATTTAAAGCTTTCAAGTGGCTACCTAAGATGCAAATATTGGTCTCGTCTCATCTGAAGCAAAGAGGAGTGAAGAAAATCAAACGCATCTAGAAACAATTAGTCCAAGGATATAATGCACTCTGATACCAGAAGAACTAGATGGTGACCAGCTACCAATACCAATCACACAGAAAGGGATTATATATGGAGATCCTGGATAGAGTGGGAGGAAAAATCCCAAAACACAAAAATGACCAGAATTAGTGGCTGGATAGAGTCTGGTGGAACCCCAAAGACTATGGCCCTGGGTTACCCTTCAGGCTTAGGAATGGACTCACTCCCAAAGATTGGCTCTTAGTCCAACAGTAGAAACACCTACATGCAGAACACCTACCCCAAGGTGATGCACCCACCTACTCTAGGGAGATACACCCCTTAGAGCAATTGGCTATGGGGCACCAGAGAGGCAACATTCACCTAGAGGGAAAGCTGGAAAGATAGGAGTGCATAGTTAAGATGAGCACAGGGAAGTGGTAGTCACAAGGGCAGGAGGGGAAGAGAGTTTGTTATGGTCAGGGATGGTAATCAGGGCGTGAAATCAAACATATACCAACTGTTGAATGTAAAACAAATTTTGCTCTGTAAATTTGCACCCAAAGCACAATACAATTTAAAAATAAATTAAGTGGATGGAAGAGTGGGTGGGAAGTGAAGAGAGAGAGACAAGAAGGGAAGAAAATTACTTCAACTAGGTTTTGTCAATGAAGGGGAGAAAAGAGTGATTTTGGAGGATAATGTGGATCAAGGGAGTATTTTTATTCTGTTTTATAAAATGAGCTGGGCTTAAGACTATTTGAGATTTGAGTAAGGAATAGTTCCTGAGAAGGTAGGAGGAAATGAATGCTACCAAAAAGCAGAGGGACTGTATTATATACTAAAAAGTACATCCTTTCTTTTTTAATAAGAGGAATTAGATTAAAATGAGTATATATATGGCAAGGTAAGTAGGTTTTGTTGCATAACATATAGAGATTGTTTGTCTGAGTATGTATTTATCTGCAAAGTAGGAAGCAAGGTTGTCTGTTATAAGGAGTGGTTGTGGGTTATGGAGTGTGTTTGTGTGCAGGTGTGTGTTGATGCTGTAGAAAGGATAGGACACTTAAAGAGTGTGGAGGAGTGTTGAAATAGTCATTTTGGAGAGTGGAAGATAGATTTGAATAAATTAAAAAAAGTGTAATTGCTAAGTCATGTTGAAGCTCAGTGGAGTAAGGACCATGTATTTATACTTGTACAAATATGCTTGCATTGTTTATTTATTTATTCAACAAATATTTACTGAGTGTCTACTATGTGTTAACATTGATATAGACACTGAGGATACAGCTGCAAACAAGACAAAGTCTACACCATTGTGGCCTACATTCCTTTGGCAGAAGATCAAAAAATAAATGTATGACATATGTTATGTAAGGTGCTATGAAAAAAAAAATGTTAAAGAGTTAGGAGAGAGTATTTGTTATATACTGTGGTCAGTGAAGGAGAAATTTGATCAGAGTCCTGAATGATATGAGTAAACAAAATTTACAGATACCTGGAATAAGAGTTTTTTCAGGTAAAGGAAAGAGTAAATGTCTTTTGCCTGTGCAAGAATGTGTTTGATTTGTTGACAGATCAGTAATGAGGTC
>NW_006921862.1:2083690-2085186 GCF_000298275.1 Orycteropus afer afer
TATGAAATCTTTGACAACTTTAATCTTTTCTCCATTTATCGTGATGCTGCTTATTGGTCCAGTTGTGAGGATTTTTGTTTTCTTTTTATTGAGGTGTAATCCATACTACAGACGTTAGTCTTTTATCTTCATCAGTAAATGCTTCAAGTCATCCTCATTTTCAGCAAGCAAAGTTGTGTCATCAGTGTATCAGAGGTTGTTAATGAGACTTCCCCCAATCCTGATGCCCATTCTTCTTCATATAATCCAGCTTCTCAGGTTATTTGCTCAGCATACAGATTGAATAAATATGGTGAAAGGACACAACCCTGATGTATTCCCTTCTTGATTTTAAGCCTTGCCATATACCCTTGTTCTGTTCTAATGCTAGCCTCCTGGTCTATGTACAGGTTCCTCATGGGTACAATTAATTGTTCTGGAATTCCCATTCTTCTCAATTTTATCCATAATTTGTTATGATCCACACAATCTAATGCTGTTGCATAGTTATTAAAACAAATAAACGTTTTTCTGGTATTCTTTGCTTTCAACCAAGATCCATCTGACATCAGCTATGATATTCCCCATTCCATGTCCTCTACTGAATCCAACTTGCATTTCTAGAATTTCTCTGTTAATATAGTGCTGCAACTATTTTTTAATTATCTTCAGTAAGATTTTATTTACATGTGATATTAATGATATTGTTCGATAATTTCCATGTTCTGTGGGATCCCCTTTCTTTGAAATGGGTGTAAATATGGATCTCTTCCAGTCAGTTTGCCAGGTAGCTGTCTTCCAAATCTTTTGACATAGCCTAGTGAGTGCCAGTGGATTAGAGATGGGATAAAATTATCAATGAACATGAAGTTCCATGAGGACAAAGATAGTCAAATAAGTTATTATGAAGGAAAAAGTACTGGGATCACAGTTATATATATGATGGTATTATTTTCAAATTTGTGCAGTTTCATGAGTTGCAAGGTTAATCGTGTAAACACAGAAAAGAATGGCAAAATGAGGTCAAAGAAAGGAGAAAGAGTGTTTGCTGAATTGGACTATTATTAGATTTTAATATTTGTTTTAAACTTGACTTTTCCATAACTATGTACTTAAAAAATGAATTATAAGAAAGATGGGTAATCTTGACAAGCACATTACTGCAAGTAGGGCACAGCTCAGTATCCTATTTAGCGTTTTTATAAAAGAAGATTCTCTTGTGTGGGACCCTTGTAAAAACAACATTGATGAGGGAGGTGTGTTTGATGCTGATGAAGTATGAGTGGGTGAGTAGGTAGGTGTATTCTTAGCAGTTATTTAAGTGTCTCACAGCTGGAAAATAAATGAGAATTACTAAATTATTTCACCTCACTCATTTAGTAAATGAATTCAATGAGATCATTTAGAGATTAAGATCCAGCTGATAACTGAATCATTTATACTGCTTTTCTCAAATACAAGTGTCTCATTCCCAACCTGGACCTAATCTTTTAGAATTCCTGCAAGATGAAACTTAG
>NW_006921862.1:2085556-2086570 GCF_000298275.1 Orycteropus afer afer
GAAATGGCAAAGGACCTAAGGCAGGTTAATTATTCCAATCAGAGCTAATTCCAGGACTTTTACTTCACTCATAAATTTGAGTCATTCTTTATTCTGAATTTAGACCTGGGAGGATGTAAGCATGGAGCCACTGTCAGATAGCTTGCCAACACGAGGAAAGCCTTCTTGAAAACAGAGGACTACAGAGTAAAGCAGGTGCAAGATACAGACCTGTCGTGCTAAAAATTCTTGTTTCACTGAATTCGGCTGATTCTGATTTTTGATTACTTGACTCTATATTCTTCATTTGCTTATGTGATTTGACTTAGGCTTTCTGTTACTTGCAATTCAAGAGTCTGATATTGACAGACTGGAGTCTTGTCTACAAGAGGGCTCAAGCTCTCCCACTTCCTCTATATTTTCTTGAACCCTTGTCATGTGGTTGCATCCTTCAAGTTGCTTTTTGCCACTCTAAATCAGGAAACTTATATTTTTACAGTTTGGCTCTTGTGGCCAGGAGGCAACAAAATTGATTGAATCAGATAAAGGTTGAAATAAAATTAGGTTTCTATGAGATTATGGTCTCCTATAACCCCTAGATATGCTTAGATGGCTCAGCTTCTATTTAGATCTTGTTAACATGTCCCAAAGGAGCCCTGGCAGTGCAGTGGTTAAGCACATAGTTGCTAACAGAAAGGGTCACTATGGGTCAGAATTGACTTGACAGCACACAAGAACAATAACACACACAAAGAATTAAGAAGTAATGGTTCCAGTCAAAAATAGCTGTTTTGGATTAAGAATGTTGGAAACCATTGACGAAAACATTATGCTTTAAACTCAGGTTTAAAATCTCACATTAGCTAGACATGTTCCACCACTTATCTGTCAGTTTGTTGTACTGTGGCAGCTTGAGTGTTAATGTAAAACTGGAGGCTATGCCATTGCTATTTCAAATATGAGCAGGATCACAAATGGTGGACAGATTTCAGTGGAACTTCTAGACTAACACAGACTCAGAAGGAAGGTGCCATC
>NW_006921862.1:2087529-2088759 GCF_000298275.1 Orycteropus afer afer
AAGAATGTTTCAAGATCTATCATGAGGGACAATACTGTCAATGAAAGGATAATATCCACATGCCTTCAAATCTATGCATCAATCACCAGAACTAAAGACAAGGAAATTGAAGATGTTTGTCAACTTCTGCAGTCTGAAATTGACCAAACATGCAAGCAAGATGTGTTGATTGTCACTGGTGTTTGGATTGTGAAAGTTGAAAACAAAGAAGAATCACCAGTAGCTGGAAAACATAACCTTGGTGATAGAAGTAATGCTGGAGATTGCATGATAGAATTTTACAAGACCAACAATTTATTCATTGCAAATACCTTTTTTCAACAACATAAAGAGTGTACATATAGGTAGACTTTACCAGATGGGGTACACAAGAATCAAATCGACCACCTCTGTAGAAAGTGGTGATGGAGAAACTCAATATCATTCAAAACAAGGCCAAGCACTGACTGTGGAACAGACCACCAATGCTCATATGTAAGTTCAAATTGAAGCTGAAGACAATTAAAAGCAGTCCAGAAGAGTCAAAATTTGACCTTGATTATATCCCTCCTGAATTTAGAGATCATCTAAAGAATAGAAGATTTGATGCACTGAACATCTATAACCGAAAAACAGTGGAATTGTGGGATGACATCAACAACATCATCCATGAAGAAATCAAAAGATCATTAAAAAGACAAGAAAAGAAGAGAAGACCAAAATAAATGTCAGAAGAGACTGAAATTTGCTCTTGAACAGAGAGTAGTTAAAGCAAATGGAAGAAATGACAAGATAAAAGAGCTGTACAGAAGATTTCAAAGAGCAGCTGGAGAGGACAAAATTAATTATTATAACGAAATGTGCAAAGATCTGGAGTTAGAAAACCAAAAGGGAAGAACATAGTAAGCATTTCTCAAGCTGAAAGAACTGAAGAAAAAATTCAAACCTCAAGTTGCAATATTGAAAGATTCTATCATTATGGGTCGGATCTGACTAGATGTCAGTGAGTTTTGTTTATTTATTTTTTTAAAATGGGCAAAATGTTGAATGATGCATGAAATATCAAAAGAAGGTGGAAGGAATATGTAGTCACTGTACCAAAATGATTTGTCAATATTCATCCATTTCAGGAGGTGGCATATGATCAAGAGCAATGGTATTGATGGAAGAAGTAAAAGCTGCACTGCAGGAATTTGTGAAAAACAAGGCTCCGGGAATTGATGGAATACCCATTGAGATGTTTCAACAAAT
>NW_006921862.1:2089224-2094086 GCF_000298275.1 Orycteropus afer afer
AACACTTAATTGTACTCATAAGGAACCTGTACATAGACCATGAGGCTGTTGTTCAAACAGAACAAGGGGATACTGCATGGTTTAAAATCAGGAAGGGAGTGTGCCTTTCTCCATATTTATTCAATATGTATGCTGAACAAATAATGTGAGAAACTGGACTATATGAAGAAGAACATGACCTCAAGATTGGAGGAAGACTCATTAACAACCTGCAATATGCAGATGACACAACTTTGCTTGCTGAAAGTGAGAATAACTTGAAACATTTACTGATGAAGATTAAAGATTTCAGTCTGCAGTATTACATATCAAAATAAAGAAAACAAATATCCTCACAACTGGACCAATAGGCAGCATCATGATAAGTGGAGAAAAGATTGAAATTGTCAAAGATTTCATGTTGCTTGTTTCCACAATCAACACCAATGAAAACAATGGTCAAGACATCAAATGATGTATTGCACTGGGCAAATCTCCTACAAAAGACTTCTTTCAAGTGCTGAAGAGGAAAGATGTCTCCTTGAAGACTAAGGTGCACCAAACCCAAGCCATGGTATTTACAATTGTCTCTTATGCATGTGAGAGCTGGACAGTAAGGAAGACTGAAGAAGAGTTGATTCTTTTGAGTTGTGGTTTTGGTGAAGAATGCTGGAAGTACTGCAGACTGCCAAAAAAATGAACAAATCTGTCTTGGAAGATTTGCAGCTGGAATGCTCTCTAGAAACAAGAATGGCCAGACTTTGTCTCACCTACTTTTGTCATATTGTCAGCAGGGATCATTCCTTAGAGAAGGATATCACCGTTGGTGAAGTGTAGGGTCAATGAAAAAGGGGAAGGTCCCCAACGAGATGGATTGACACAGTGGCTGCAACAATGGGCTTAGGTATAGCAATTATTGTGAGGCTGGTACAGGATAGGCCAGTGTTTTATTCCTTTATACATAGGGTTGCTGTGAGTTGGAGCCAACTCAATAGCACCTAACAACAACATAACAACAACAACAAACGTTAATGTAAACATTTTTGGTGTTGGCAGTATCTCTAATGGCTCTTCTTTCTGCCTTTTCCCATTGGATGTCCAGTTTTATAAGGTCATTAATGCATTCTGAAATAAAGTGCTAAGTAAGTCCAAGTTAATGGAGCTCTTGTGGTCTGATGGTTAAAGCATTTGGCTGCTACCAAAAGGTCAGTGGTTGGAACTCACCAGCTGCTCCATGTGAGAAAGATGAGGCGGTCTACTTCTGTAAAGATTTACAGCCTTGGAAACCCCATGGAGCAGTTCTACTATGTCCTATAGGGTCACTATCAGTTGGAATTGACTTGATGGCAGTGGGTTTGGTTTTCTTTTTAATTCCAAGTTGTCATAAGATGAGGAATCACTGAATTTTCTAGAGTAATTTTAAAGAAATCAAATTTTTGTAAGAAGAATATTGAGTACTGTTATGTCACTAGCTGGAAGCTCTGGTGGCATAGTGCCTAAGGCATTTGACTGCTAACCAGAAGGCTGGCAGTTCAGACCCAACAGCCACTCCTTGGAAGGAAGATTGGGCAATTTAATTCCATAGTGATACTGCCTCAGAAACCCAAGGAGGGGTCGCTATGAGTTGATTCGACTCGACAGCAGTGAGGTGGTTTTTTTCTTTTTCTTTTTGGTATATTACTAGCTGTCTTACTGAATTTCTTGCTTTCAGTCTTTTCTTGAATGTATTCCTGAAATACCAGAAGGACCTGATTAGGAGACACATTTAGTGTCATATTAGTCTCATACTGAGTATCCTAAGGATCACTTGGTGGAAATGTAGAAGTGTACATTTTACTTCACTTACTATTCATCAGGCAATGTTTGTTTGTTTCCTTGGAAGGTCAGACGCTATCAGTTGTAGAATAAATCACTCTAAAAATTTCTGTACCTGGAAAGAACTCTGACCAACACTTCCTTGTCACAAAGTCTCATAAGGGGAAATGTTAGCTCATGGATAGAATTTGAAAATTCAGTCCGCAAGAATATTCAATATAATTAATGTACTTTTATTTCTCTTGGAAATGACATAATTTTGTAACTCCTGGTGGAGGTTATATTTAACTGCTTTTTTCAAATGTCACAATCATTTTAGAATACTGCATAAATACCATTTGGTATCAATTTTCTTCTGTGGAAAAATTTACCCTAATAACCTGAAACTCCCTCTGAGCCACAGTGTCTAACTTTCTTTAATATTAATATGAAACTTAATTTTAGGGAAAAGAAATAACAAGGAACAATAGGCACTCAAATGCAGAGAATTTCAGGTAAGTTATGTGTTTCTTTTTCTTCTTTGGTATCATTTGTAGCTTAAAAGTAAAAGAAAAAAATCTTTGATAATATAGAAATACAAAAACACTTTTTTCCTTTACTTGGCTAGTGTTAAGCTTGTCCCAGTTAAGATGGTGCACATCCCACTGGTGTGTGGAGACCACTTGAATTTGTCACTGTCAATAGAGTCACATGGGATTGTAGAGAACTTGAAGAGTGCATCTCAGCATGATTAAAATCATCCTGATTTATCCTTTGTCTGTGAGCAACGAGACATTCTTAACTGAAAGCTCAAGGTTATTTCTTATAGTTGAAAATCCAATTCAGGGAAAGAATGAAGCTGTAACGCAACATAGGAGATACAAAATCCAGAGAACTAAGTATTGTTTTAAAATGTAGTCCCCTCAAAACTTAATAAGTATAGAAATGACTCTCACCATACAACCATATACACATATATACTTACATATATCTACCTTAGGGTGATATTCAACAGAAAAGGAAAAAATACATATTATGTGTAAAAGTAAATATCTCATGTTCATTAAACAAATAATTCAGGAAATAATTTCTTGTTTAGTAGGAGTCACAACTTGAGCCTAAGCAGTGTCCTCTCTGGGCTTTAGGCTTGTCTGACCTCATGAAGGTCTGTAGGAATTGGCTTGCCATGTGTCCACTTGCATAAAGAATGCAGGGGTCCTTTAGGGAAGCATGCATCCTAAAGAAAGAATTAGAGACCCAAAATATTATTGAAGAACAATATCCCAGGATTAGAGAGGAAAAGGTGTTTTGAGTAGAAAACAGCATCTCTCAAGAACACTGTTCTCCTACCAAGCTCCCTCTCCACCAAGAATTTGGACCCCAGTCTTAGATGAGGGAGATTTGAGTTAATGAGATTAAACAAACAAATGATTAAACAAGCAAAAACCTATTTTGTAATGATTTCACTGGGATATCTATCAAGAGTTCACAAACCCAAAGAATTATCATTATTATTATTATTATTATGTAGCTTTTATTACAGAATTTAGCCTCACTAGAGGAGGCTTTCTTTATCGGAGAATACTGCTGATGAATATTCAGACACATATTGACATAGTTGCTCGAACTGTGGATTGAGCCAGTCTTCAACTGGACCAAATAGAAAGACAGACAAGGCCTCACACTTCTAAGGACATCAATGTATCTCAGCAGCATTGGAGGTCTCACTGGATTGAGATACAGCTGTTGATTATTATACT
Source organism: Orycteropus afer afer (assembly GCF_000298275.1). Taxonomy (NCBI): domain Eukaryota; kingdom Metazoa; phylum Chordata; class Mammalia; order Tubulidentata; family Orycteropodidae; genus Orycteropus; species Orycteropus afer. Next base: position 2,092,758 of record NW_006921862.1, read on the forward strand.
AGGTATTCATGTATTGACTGTCAGCAGGTAAATATGGCACCGTACCAGCTAGTGTAAAGTCCTTACCACAAAAATCTAGAGTTTAGTTGAGAGGTGAGTAAAGAAAAATGGCAGGCTCAATATATGTATGTAAATTTGGTTATCAAAAACACAGAAACCATTTGGAGTGTTCATAAAAATGTGGGGAGTCACATTGTCCAAAGTATGGAGAAAGAATTAGTGTCTTGTGCCTACATTAAGACCAGTTAATACTACTATTATTCAAATTTTTGCATCAACCAGCAAAGCCAAAGATGAGGAAATTGAAGATTTTTACCAACTTCTGCAGTCTGAAATTGACTGAACTTGCAATTAAGATATGTTAATTATTACTGGTGTTCGAATGTAAAAATTGGAAACAAAAAAGAATCACCAGTTGTTGGAAAATATGGCCTTGGTGATAGAAATAATGCTGGAGATTGCCTAATAGAATTTTGCAAGACCAACGATTTATTCATTGCAAATGCCTCCCCCCACCCCTTTTTTAACAGCACAAGCTGTGGCTATACACGTGGACTTCACCAAATGGAATGCACAGGAATCAGATTGACTACATCTGTGGCAAGAGGAGATGGAGAAACTCATATCTTCATCCAAAACAAGTCCAGGAGCTGACTGTGGAACAGATCATCAGCTACTCATACGCACATTCAAGTTGAAGTAGAAGAAATTAAAAGAAGTCCACGAGAACCAAAATATAATCTTGATTATATCTCTCCTGAATTTAGAGACCATTTAAAGAATAGATTTGACACATTGAACACCAACGACTGAAAACCAGAGGAACAGTGGGATAACATCAAGAACATCAACCATGAAGAAAGCAAAAGATCATTAAAAAGACAAGAAAGAAAGAAGAAAGACCAAAATGGATATCAAAAGAGACTCTGAAACTTGCCCTTAAATGGAAAGAAGCTAAAGCAAATGGAAGAACTGACAACATAAAACAGTTGAAAAGATTTCAAAGAGCAACAGAAGAAAATGTTAATTATTATAATGAAATGTGCAAAGACCTGGAGTTAGAAAACCAAAAGGGAAGAATGCATTCTGCATATTTCAAACTAGGAGAACTGAGGAAAAAATTTAAGCCTCAAGTTGCAACATTGAAAGATTCCATGGGCAATATGTTCAATGATGCAGGAAACATCAAAAGAAGATGGATGGAATACACAGATCTGCTTTACCAAAAAGAATTGGTAGATCATCATCCATTTCAGGAGGTGGCATATTATCAAGAACCAGTAGTACTGAAGGAAGAAGTCAAAGTTGCACTGAAGGAATTGGCAGAAA
>NW_006921862.1:2101187-2101795 GCF_000298275.1 Orycteropus afer afer
TGATTACCAGTCTCATCATGGGGAATACTACATCCAGCTGCCCAGCCACTCAACCAGGCCTAGCCAAATTGACATACAAACATAACCATCACACTCCCTTTCCAACTCTCTCTCTCTATATATGTGTAGAATGTCCACCTTGAGTAGGCCTTAGGCTTTATTTCCTTGCTCCAGCACTGTTAGTAGCCTTTAAAACCAAAGCACAAGTTCTCTAGGTTTCATCAGACATGATTGGTGAGAAAGCTTAATTTTGCATGCACCTACATCATAGAGTTCCAACCAGTTAATATTTCATCTGTGCCAATCAGTGATATACTTAAACTGTTTTGAAATATTTTCCTCAGCTTCTAAATTTGCTTCTGTTATGAGGATTGTTTAAAGTAAATTTCTCAACCTCTGCCAGATGGCAGGTGAATAATGATGGAAATTTCTCATCAAAGCTAGTCACAGAGCACATCATTTGCTATGACCAATTGTGTTTTGCTTTCTTTTCTTTATATGAAAGGTGCACAATTTTTATTGGTAATGATATTATAACTCAGCAGAGCAAAGACGTAGGGAAAATCCTTCTGACAGTGATTGGAAGTACCCTTTGACAACAGAAAAAC
>NW_006921862.1:2102531-2103031 GCF_000298275.1 Orycteropus afer afer
CTTCTGACTCATAGCGACCCTGTGCACAGCAGAACGATACACTTCCCAATCCCGTGCCAGCTCCATGATCCTTGCTATACTTGAGCCCATTGTTGCAGCCACCATGTCAATCCATCTTGTCGAAGGCCTTCCCTTCTTTCGTCGAACCTCCACCTTACCAAGCATGACATCCTTCTCCAGGGAATGGTTCCCTACAATAGAGTAAAACCTACAACAGAGTAAAATTTCTGAGCTTTTAATCATACTTGTTTATCTGGCATTTCTGACAGCTGTAAACATGTTACTGGCAAGCATGTCTGTTGAGTCTCAATAGTTCTTCTCTCCTGAGGATAGAACAAAGGAGAACATCCTTAAACAAGAACGTATTTGTTGATAGTAATAATACAATTCATATAGTAGAATTTTTTGAGAGACTATCATTTTCTAATGGTAAATATAAAATTGACTGGAGAAAGGGAGATGCGTAGATACAGAAGGCATGGCTTTCAATATGTGTTCAC
>NW_006921862.1:2104361-2105572 GCF_000298275.1 Orycteropus afer afer
TTTGTCTTTCTCTCTTTTTTCACCTGTACTCACTCCCTCAATCATTGTATCTGGTTTCATGGCTTGAAATACTGTCTGGATGTTGACAACATCTACATATATTTCTCCAGCCTGGACCTCTACCAGGAGCTCTAGTCTCGTATCCAGCTATATTTGGTACTTCATGAGGATGTGGAATAGATATAGCAAACATAATATGATGAAAACTGAACTCTTACTCTGACCACCCTCATTCCCCTTGCCCCATCAACTCCTGCTTTTCCTGCATTTTTCTCATCTAAGTTAATGATAACTCTCTCTCTCATTTCAGAAGGTCCAACTGTTTGGTGTCATGCTTAACTCCATTGTTCCTCTCTGATCATTGCAAAGGGGACAAAGTTCCTGACAGATGTATGGGAGGAAGATAGATGGAGCACATGTATAGAGCAAGTAGGAGCCAGCCTCATCTCGTCATGTCCATAGGAAGCCTTAGGAAGTGTGTTTGGAGGAGACTTTTGACACTAATGATTTATTACTAGGTTGCCTTTCAGGAGGAGCTTCTGTAGTTCTGGATTCCTGCTGCTCTTGTCAGACTGTTGGTGAGGGAGAGAAAGGGGTGATGGAAGTTATATTCTAAAGCAGACTGTCTCCTCTGTCAGAGACTGTTCTGCATGATCGGGAGAGTCTGACTCTATGAATATACTCAAGCGTTGGCAACTGCAAGGCACACAGTGATGCCTGTTTTTGGTGACATTGAGAACAAAGCTTTTAATGATAGTTTCACCCACAGTGTGCAATGTAAACCCCACCTGTGACTGTTCACTGTTCTGTTATTATGGAAGTAATTATGCTATTCATGGAACACAATAATCTCCAATATTTCTCAAAGGGAAAATGAACAAATTCTGCCTCTCTTGGTTCAATTTCCAGAGCAAAATTCAACATCTTTACTGTTCTACAGGAAAAAAAAAAAACTAAAAACAAAAACAAACTGACAACTCAGATGAGCAGAAGGTGACTATGCATCTCACTGAATACATTTATTTTTAATTTTCTCTTTCATTTGTCTTTTGGAAGTGTGTATATAGATTTTGTATATAGATAAAGTACATTTTAAAAATGATATTTAACCTACTATAATTATTCATTGTTCCATACACAGAAAGATCATTCATTTTCCCCTAGACTGATAGTGCACTTCTACAGCTATGCAATAATTCATTTAACAAAAT
>NW_006921862.1:2108268-2109429 GCF_000298275.1 Orycteropus afer afer
GTTCAAAATTCATCTTGTCTTCTTGTTGCTGAAAGGGTTGATTAGATAAGGAAGAATAACAAAACTTTAAACAGATCATTGACATATTATGATTTTCTGGTAATTATAATTGAAATAAGGGGAGCTCTGGTTGTGTAATGCCTAAGGCATTTGAGAGCTAACCAGAAGGCTGGCAGTTCAAACTCACCAGCAACTCCTCAGAAGGAAGATTGGGCAATCTACTTCCGTAGAGATACTGCCTCGGAAACCCAAGGAGGGGTCGCTATGAGTCAAAATTGCCTGAACGGCAATGAGTTTGGTTATGGCTTGTTTGGTATAATAGAAATATTATAGACTATGTCTAAAAATGATTTGTGTCTATCTGCCTGTGCAAGTAAAAGAAATGTATTTCTTAGGTGGCTTGTGAATAGAGACATAGTCAATTACACTTTTGGTGTGAATGCTTAAGGAATTGTGTAAGAGCTGATGCCAAGGTGTAAAGAGTTAAGATCAAAAAAGATATATTTAAGTTTTCTAATGATTAAGAATCATTCATACAGAATCAGGAAAGAGGCAGGGACTAATATTAGCTTCACTGTCATTCTTGTGGAAGTGATAATTGTTTCCCAAATTAACAGAAGAGGCTTGTGGGGATGTGTTGAAGCCACATGTAGAAGTAAGAAACAACTGGTCTAAGGTTTCCTTTTTTCTTCTAGAAATTATATAGAAATGTTAGTTTATTTGTTATTCAGTTAATTGTGATCTAGGTCTCAAAGTGTGGTTCTGTCTGGTTCAGTGGTAGAATTCTTACCTTCTATAGATGAGACCTGGGTTTGGCTTTTGGCCAATACACCTTATATGCAGCCACCACATGTCTGTCATTGGAGGCTTGGGTGAGGCTATGACAGTGAATGAAGTGCCCAGGTGGTGAAAATAGTTAATGTACTGAGCTGCTAATCCAAAGTTCAGAGTTTGAGTTTACTCAGAGGAACCGCAGAAGAAAGGCGTGGCAATTGAATTCTGAAAACTTATCCACTGAAAACCCTGTGGAACACAGTTCCCCTCTGACACATGGGGGCTGCCATGAGTTGGAACTGACTTAACAGAAACTTAGAAAACAAACACGCAAACAAAATATAGCAAGGGGCAATGGTGATTCATTGATAGAGTTCTCATCTTCCA
>NW_006921862.1:2110664-2112019 GCF_000298275.1 Orycteropus afer afer
TGAGTAACTAACATTTTATTTTAATTAATTGAAATTAAATTTAAATACCCCCTTGTGGATACAGTGTCTGTGACAATGGGATCAAACATATCAACACTTGGGAGGATGGCACAGGACTGGATAGGGTTTGTTCTGTTGTACACAGGGTCACTATGAGTTGGAACCAACTGGATGGTACCTAACAAAAACAACTGTATGATGGTTATATTAATCAAGCCATTCCCTACCTTGGGGTCTTGGCATAAGCTTCCCATTCGTGGAATCCACTCTCCCTTAGTCATCACTTTCCTCCCTACATAATCAGCCCCCACAGTCTATAGATTTCTCCTCCAAAAGCTTTATCTTCACCTCTTGAAGTCTAGATTAGATCCCCCACCATTGCTATCATAAATTTACATCTCATTTTATTCCTAGCACCTGTGGAGGCCTGGAGACAGTAGACTGCAGTTTTGTTCCACAAATAAATACATGAAAAAAATAAAACAACAGAACAATGTTGTTGTTGTTATGTGTCATTGAGTTGGACTCAACTCATAGCGACCACTCCTTGGGTTTTCAAGGTGGTACCACTATGGAAGTAGAATGCCCAACTTTCGTTCCAAGGAGTGGGTGGTGGCTTTGAACTGCTAGCCTTCTAGTTAGCAGTCAAATGCTTCAGGCACGACTAACTAACTGAATCAGACATGAGCTAATATTGAAAATTAGAAGATGGGGTTGTTCTACTGCAGTTTTGCTATATGGAATCCCACCAAGCTGAACTTCTGGAGAGTTATATTAAACTGTTCAGGATCTTTTGTTGTTGATAAGGCCAATATCATGTTTTCAGCCCTTTGTAGATCAGTTAGCTTTGTTGTATGCAGGGCATAAGCATGATTTTAGGGTTAAGAAAACAAGTTTAGGAGCCACTCTGCCCAGAACAGAATACTGGTTCTGTCGTTTAGTAGTTGTGTGATATCAGAGATGTTAAATTACTTAACATCTCTGTTACTTAGTTTCCTCATCTACAAAATGTGCTGATCATAGCATCCACCTCCCAGTGTTTTTACTGATTTAATATTTTTAAAGGACTTAAGGCAACACCTGGCACACATTAAAGATTATGTAAGTGTTAGTTAAATAAATTAAAAAGAAACTTGGTCATAGGCTCCACTAATATCTTTAGCTAGTGTTTTTTTAATCTTGGTCAAGAGGAGGATTAGAAGAAAAATAAAGGTAGTAAATACGAAACCAAATCCAAACTCAGTGCCGTGGAGTTGGATCCGACTCATAGCAACCCTTCCTTGGGCTCCAGAGGCAGTATCTCTGTGGAAGAGATGGCCCAATCTTCCTTCCTTCTGCTTTTGGTTAGCAGTCAA
>NW_006921862.1:2112309-2118814 GCF_000298275.1 Orycteropus afer afer
CTCTTTCAGGGCTAAATCAGAATAAGGGGTGGGTTAGCATTATGAACACCAGGACAGGTTTGTTGTAAAGAGAACTACTCTCTCTAAAAGTCACAACAGAGGCTGGAGCGTTTGAGGAATAGGTGAAAAGAGCTTGTGGAAAAGTAAAAATGAAACAGCCATGGTTAAAGGAAATCTGTTATGATTTTGATGTAAAGAGCAAGGTTTAGAAAAACACCTTGTTTTAGATCTCTTATCACCTTTCAATCTAAGTCCAAAGTGGATTTCAGAAACAAATTTATACTCCAACCTGCAATATATAGATGATACATTTTGCTTGCTGAAAGTAAAGACACTTGAAGCATTTACTGATGAAGATAAAAAACTCAGCCTTCAATATTGACGACAACTCAACCAAAAGAAAACAAAAATCCTCACAAGTGGACCAATAAACAACACAATGATAAATAGAGAAAAAAATTAAAGTTGTCTGGGATTTCATTTTACTTGGATCCACAGTTAATGTCTATGGAAATAGCCATCAAGAAATCAAAGGAAGGACAGCTGATCTTTGACAAAGGGCCAAAGCCCATTCAATGGGAAACAGTCTCTTCAACAAATGATCTTGACAAAACTGGAAATCCATTTGCAGAAAAATGAAACAAGATTCCTACCTCACACTATACACAAAAACAAAGTCAAGATGGACCCAAGACCTAAACATAAAATCCTAAACTATAAAGTTCGTCAAAGATAAAGTAAGGGTAAAGTTAAAGGCCCTAATTTATTGTATAATTAGACTATAAAGCATAACCCCAAATGTACGAATAGCAGAAGAGAAACTAGATGACTAGATGCTTTTCAAAATTAAATTCTTATATGCATTAAAAGACGTCTCCAAAAGAGTAAAAAGAGAACCTACAGATTGGGGGAAAAAAAATATGTGGCAATGATGTATCCAACAAGGGAATTATCTCTAAAATTTATAGAAAACCCTAACATCTCATCATCAAAAAGGCAAACAATCTGATTCAAAAATGGGGAAAGGATATGAACAAACACCTTACCAAAGAAGATGTTCAGGCAGCCAACAAACACATGAAGAAATGCTTGCTATCATTAGCCACTGTTGTTGTTGTTTTTGTTATATGCCGTTGAGTCGGATCCGACTTATAGTGACCCCACCTTGGGTTTCCGAGGCAGTATCACTATGGAAGTAGATTGTCTTATCTTCCTTCCGAGGAGTGGCTGGTGGGTTTGAACTGCCAGCCTTCTGGTTAGCAGTCAAGTGCCTTAGGCACTATGCTACCAGAGCCATTAGAGAGATGCAAATCAAAATGACAATGAGATATCATCTCAATCTAGCAATAATAGCAAAGTTCAGCAGGACAGAAAACAACAAATTCTGGCAAGGATGTGGAGATATAGAAACTCTCATACATTGCTGGTGGGACTATAAAATGGTACACCCACTGTGGAAAATGGTATGGCACTTCTTTAAAAAGTTGGACATAGAAATACCATTTGACCCAGCAGTCCCATTACTAGGAATATATTCTAAACAGGTAAGACCTGGGACATGAATATGCATACTCATATTCGTCACAGCACTATTTACAATAGGAAAGAGATGAAAACAACCTAGGTGCCCATCAACTGAAGAATGGATAACCAAACTATTGTACATAACACTATAGAGTACTGTGCAACATTAAAGAATAATGGATAATCAGTGAATCACCTCATAAGTTGGATGAACTTGGAGGACATTATGCTGAGTGAAATAAGTCAACCATAGAAGGACAAATATTGTATGAGTCCATTATGGTAAAAAGTCAAAGAAAGGTTTACATAGGCAGGGAAATTTTTTTTCTTGGTTACCAAGAATGGGAGATGTGGAAAAGGGAGGGAAGATAGATAATTAAGAGACAGATCTGATATGGGTGAATAAATTTTAAAAATAAAATATAAGAAATAAAAGAAATCAATGAATGCATTGTATTGGGAAAATCTGCTGCAAAGGCCTCTTTAAAGTGTTAAAAATCCAAGATGTCACTTTGAGGACTAAAGTGTGCTGACTCAAGGCAGGGTATTTTCAATTACTTCATATGCATGCAAAAGCTGGACAATGAGTAAGGAAGACCACTGAAGAATTGATATGTTTAAATTATGGTGTGGGTGAAGAATATTGAATATACCATGAACTACCAGAAGAATGAACAACTGTATCTTAAAAGAAGGACAACCAGCATACTCCTTAGAAGCAAGGATGGTGAGACTTTATCTCATGTACTTTGTACATGTTATTAGGAGGGACCAGTCCCTGGAAAAGGACATCACATTTTATAAAGTGCTTGATAAAGTAGAAGGTCAGCAAAAAAGGGAAAAACCTAAACAAGATGGACTGACACAGTGGCTGTAGCAATGGGTTAAAAAATAGCAACAAATGTGAGGATGATGCAGGACTTAGCAGTGTTTTGTTCTCTCACTATGAGTTGGAACCCACTTGATGGTACCTAACAGCAACCTCACCTTTTCCAAAAGGGCTGATGTTGGACATTTGTTATTTAATTGTTTATTTAAATTATGACTTTTTCCTAATAGCACCTGCTTTCCCTTTTGGAGAATTCCCTCTTGGTTATGGCAGGCATTTTTGGTAGGGCTGGAAATCAGTGTTCCCTGTCCACCCAGAAAGGATGGACCAGTATCCAATAGAGGACAATCAAAGGCTTCCTTCAGGACTTTGAATTTGGAGTGGAAGGATGCAAGACCTGACTATAACAATCTAACACTTTCATTACTCTGACACCTGGAACCCATGGTGTCTTTGTTCTCTAGTACATGGCTTTAACCAACAGGAAATTATTCTCTTATGGTTTAGGAAGCTAGAAATCCAAATTCAGAATGCCAGCTCTAGGGGCTGGGTGAAGGCCTCGCCACCTTGAGCTTCAGCTCTGCCTCTTGTTCCAGACCCACTGGAGCTGGAGGCTTTTTCTAATGCACACAGTTGCTAGCTGCTGAGGCTGATGAACCCAAGGTCAATAGATAACATGGCAGAATCAAGTCCAAGTTCAATCCCAAGATCGCCAGGCAACATGACAGGTCACTGGTTCAAGTCCAGAAACTAGCGATGAAGACTTCGCTAAATGCAAGATCCAAATTTGTCAAAAAGCCTAAGACTTTCCCCAAACCTTCTTCATATATACTGGAAGCAGGCCACACTCTGAAGGGAACTCCTCTTCAACTACTTAGCTGCTCACAGCAGATTCCATGGATGTAATTACAATCTCATCAGGGGGAATAACTACATCCAGCTGCCTAGCCACTCAAAACCACACCCCAGCCAAGCTGACACACAACCTTAACTACTACACATTGTTAACCAGTTCTTTTGGCTTAAGATTGCAGGGTTTTCCCTGGTCCTGACCTGGCTTTCTGGGTTCTGGCTCATTTAAAATTTTAGCTATTAAATATCTTTCCAAAAAATTCCACCTCAATTCTTTTTTTAATTTTTGCTTACATTAGCCAGAGTTAGTTGTGGGGGTAAAGGATCCAAACTACTATGATTCCATGTTTATTTTAGTCACTGTCTAAAGAATTTCCCCTCAAGCACTACACTTTTGGATATATTTTTGTTTACTTCTAAAGTAAGGGGAAGTTTCAAGGTGGTAATATTAGAGCTTATTGAGCTGAAGAGGATATTCTAGATAATTAGTGATATGAAGCAACAAATAATAGACTAATAGGGAAATTATATCCAAAAAGCAAATCCTAAAATGGGTTGGTGGACTTTTTCTGAATGGGCCAGATAGTGAATATTTTAAGAGGTGAGCATCATATGGTCTCTATAATGGCTATTCCACTCTGTAATATGGAAACAGCTATAGACAATACATAAATCACTTAACATGTTTGAATTCCAATAAAACTTTATTTATACACACATACAGGTTGGACAATCTACTTCCGTAGTGACACTGCCTTGGCAACCCAAGGAGGGGTTGCTATGAGTTGGGGCCAACTCGACGGCACATAACAACAACAACAACAGCAGACAAGATTTGGCCCACAGGTCATAGGTTTGTGGTAAGATTCCTTAGTACTATCTCTGACATATATCAGGCATTAAATAAATATTCATTGAATAGATGAATGGAAAAGACGTCAGTTTGTAGGTTTGGTTCAGTCCCTGTCTGATGGTGAGTATTGTTGTTGTTAGGTGCCATTGACTCATTGCAACACTTCGTACAACAGAACAAAACACTGCCCGGTGCTGCACCATCCTCACAATTGTTGCCATTCTTCACCCCATTGCTGCATGCACTGTGACAAACCAATTCATTGAGGGTCTTCCCTTTTTCACTGATCCTCTACCAAGCATGATGTCGTTCTCCAGGAACTGGTTGCTCCTGACAACATGACCAAACTATGAGAGATGAAATCTGGCTATTCTTGTTTCTAAGGAGAATTCTGGCTGTACTTCTTCCAAGACAGATTTATTCTTCTGGCAGTCCAAAGTACATTTAATATTCTTTGCCAACACCATCATTCAAATACATCAGTTCTTCTGTGGCCTTCCTTATTCATTTTCCAGCTTTCATATATAAGGCTACTGAAAAGACAATGGCTTGAGCCAGGCATATCTTAGTCTTTATAGTGGCATCTTTTCTCTTTAACACATTAGTTTTTTTGCAGCAGGTTTATCCAATGTAATATGTATGATTTCTTGACTGCTTATTCCATGGGCATTGATTGTGGATCCAAGTAAAATGAAGTCCTTGACAAACTCAATCTTTTCTCCATGAAATATGCAAAGACCTGGAGTTGAAAAATCAAAAGGGAAGAATGTGGTTGTCATTTCTCAAGCTGAAAGAGTTGAAGAAAAAATTCACACCTTGAGATGCAGTATTGAAGGATTCCATGGGTGAAATGTTGAATGATGCACGAATCATCAGAAGAAGATGGAAAGAATACTTAGAGTCACTGTACTAGAAAGAATTAGTTAATGTTTAAGGACGTAGAATATGATCAAGAATCAATGGTATTGAAGGAAGAAGTCCAAGTTGTGTTGACAAAATTGGTGAAAAGCAAGGCTCCAGGAATTGATGGAAAATCCATTGAGATGTTTCAACAAATTGATGCAGTGCTGAAAGCACTCACTCATTTATGTCAAGAAATTTGAAAGACAGCTACCTGGCCAACCAACTGGAAGAGAGCCATATTTATGCCCATTGCAAAGAAAGGCGATCCAACAGTATGTAGCAATTATCAAACAATATCATTAATATCTCACACAAATAAAATTCTGCTGAAAATATTTTAAAAATGATTGCAACAGAATATAGAGAGGGAACTGCCAGAAATTCAAGCTAGATTCAGAAGAGGATGTGGAACAAGGGATACCTTTGTTACTATCAGATGGACGTTGGTTGAAAGCAAAGAATACCAGAAACAGGTTTACCAGTGTTTTATCAACTATGCAAAGACATTCAACTATGTAGATTATAATATATTACGGGTAACATTGTGTAGAATGAGAATTCAAGAACATTTAGTTGAGCCCATGATGAACCTGTCCATACACAAAGAAGCTGTCATTTGAACAGAACAAGGGGATATTGCATGGTTGAAAACAAGGAAAAGTGTGTGTCAGGGTTGTATCCTTTCACCATACTTATTTAATCTGTATGCTGACAAATAATCTGAGAAGCTGGACAATATGAAAAAGAATGTGGCATCAGGATTGCAAGTAGACTGCAATATGCAAATGACACAACATTGCTTGCTAAAAGTGAAGAAAGCCTGAAGAACTTACTAATGAAAATCAGACCTTAGTATGGATTAAACCTTCTCAACATAAACCAAACACAATGCCGTTGAGTCAAACATGACTCATAGAGACCCCTTCTTGGGTTTCTGAGGTGGTACCACTATGGGAGTAGATTGTCCAACCTTCCTTCCGAGGAGTGGCTGGTGGGTTTCAACAACCAGCCTTCTTGTTAGCAGTCAAATGCTTTAGGCACCACACCACCAAAGCTCCCCCTCAAAATAAAGAGAACAAAAATCTTCACAACTGGACCAATAAACAACATCATGATAAATGGAGAAAAGACGGCAGGTATTACAGGCCAGCTATTGACACACATGGAATTGAAATTGACTTCATGGCAACTAGTATTGACATTGTAATAGAGCTGAAATTTTGAGATCCTTAGTGAAGTTCTGAAATGAGTGTTGGCTGGGGACAATGTCTGATTTCAAAGTGTAGTTTTTATATTTTTCTACTATACTGCTAGTATTTTCCAGTAATAATTTACTGGAAAGGAAGAAACCTTTAACAATAATTAACATCTATTAAGAGCCTAACATAATATTTCTCAAGAAATGTTCACTGGATAACTGGGCTTAGAATTACCTGACAATGCAATGTAATGCACTGCCATTGAATCGGATCCAACTCATAGCATCCCCTCCTTGTGTTTCTGAGGCAGTATCACTACAAAAGTAGATTACTCAATCTTCCTTC
>NW_006921862.1:2154527-2156110 GCF_000298275.1 Orycteropus afer afer
CCTTCTACTTACAAAACTTCCTGAGTTTTGGACTCCATTTGGACTTTTTTCCTATCATCTTTGTATTTTATTTCCCTCTCCAGTTTTTACCACAACAGCCACCCATGAAAAAGGGTGAATCTCTATTGGTCCTGTTTGACAGGGTGCCAAAGACTTATGCTTGACTTTGTTCCTAGAATCCCACTGTTGATACGTTTAAAAAGAAACAAACTGATCAACAAACAAACAAGTTGCTATTGGGTCCATTTCTACTCATGGGGACCCCATTTGTTTCATAGGGCTTTCATGGCTGTGATCTTTTGAAAGCAGATTGCTGGGCCTTTCTTCCCAGGTGCTCCTGAATGGGTTAGAACTGCTGGTTAGGATTTGTGAGCTTAACTCTTTGTGCCACCCAGGAACTCCCTTGATATATCAGTCAGCACTATTTCAGTTGTAAGTGACACACACTCAATTAAGTATAGTTTAATCTAAAGGGGTTAAATTTGTTCTTTTTTGTTTTTTTTTATCTAACAGAAAAAATGGTACTGTCCACTAGAGCAACTGGGTCTGAGAAGGGATTTACAGGATTATCTTTTGATCTCTTGCATATGAGTATCTCATCCCCTTTTGCTACAAATGTGTTCGAAATCAATGCTATAGAGAGGGTTGGCCTTATATCCTTTTAGTGGGAAACCAGTGAAGGAAGAATACTTTTCTATCCTAACATTGGTTCATGTTCCCGAACTTTGATGCAATCACTGTGGGGTAAATCACTATGACTGCCTCCATCTGGGTTGCATGTCCATCCCTGTAGCCAGAGAGGGACTGGTGTGAGGCAAGGAGAGTCCCCAATTTCTGTCTGCAATTCTTCCTTGATTGTCTATGTGAACAGAGATTATCTGCCTGGGAATGATCTGAGGTGGAATAGGTCAGACGCTTAGCAGAATGGTGAGGAATTAACATGGAGATAAGGAAAGGCCAAGGCAAGAGTTTGACCATCTAAACATATGCCTGAGTTTAGAGCAAATGGCAAAAGAGAGGAGCCATTTGGGCTCTCCTCATACAGACCCAGAGCTTGACCATATGGCCATTTACAGATTTTTTTTTTTTTTAGAAGGAAACATCCAAAATGAATATTTGAGGACTGGACAAACTTAAAATTGAACTATTTGTTGCTGGTATTAGAAGAGTTATTTCCTGCAGGCAATTCTGTTTTATATGAATTGTGTTTGTTTACTTACATTGTACCTCAACACAAATAGCTGGACTTCATCTGTGCTATTGGCAGACACTGGAAGGAGAGTCCTGACACAAAATAGAAAATGAATGAAGATGAGTAAGTTTTATTTTCTGCCATAAACAGCTAAAAAGATGAGAGGTTTTTTTAATATATATAAAAAATAGCTATGTGACATGGTGAGGGGAAGTCAGATAGACTGAGAAATACTATCTTCTTACAAGAAGGAAATTAAATATTTTCAGTAGGTAGTCTAATTACTTTTCTTAAAAACATCGTTTTCACTAAGACAAAATAAAATGAGCACGCTTAAGTCATCCTGGTAGTTGAGAAGTTGCAAAAATTAGTTTTAAAAAACAAGAACAGA
>NW_006921862.1:2156885-2162675 GCF_000298275.1 Orycteropus afer afer
GAAATGACTCCAAGGCATTTAACAACAACAACAATGAAATGTATGCTTTTTGAAATCATCTACCAAATCTAGAAATTGTGCTATGTTTACACATGTAAACATAAACATAAACAGAGATTTAGATTTTGTTTGACTAACAGACTATTCCAAAACTGAGCTGACATTTTTTTCTCTATCTTATTTTTGGTTTAAATAAGGGAAAAAGAAAAGAAAGGTTGAGACTTGAGGTGCGAGAGTAATCTTATTATGGATGTGTTTTTTTGTCTTTACGGAAGTAAGGACATACAGTTTTATGTTTCTCATAAATCATGACTTGGTGTTTATCAAGAAGCCTGGCAGTTCAAACCCATCAGCCACTCGTCCGAAGGAAAGTTGGGCAGTCTACATCCCTAGTGATATCACCTCGGAAACCCAAGGAGGGGTCGCTATGAGTTAAATCCGACTGGATGACAGTGCATACTTACCACACATTTTCCAAGAGGTTTTGATTTCAAATATGGAGTTCCAGTGAAAGCCCTCATCCATGTCTGATCATGTGTCGGGCCTTACTGTTCAGAAAATATGGACATTACACTCCCACAGGAAGCGTTGTGCAGATTTTTACCAATTTTCCAATTTTCACTTGGAAAGCTTAGTTCAAATTGGGTAAAATGGGGGAAAATATCACACAGTGAAAAGTGACTTAAATTACACAGCAAGCATGCTTAAAAGGGCCGTGATAAACTATTCAGCTGAAATGAGGTGTTCAGTGGGGTGTTACTGAGAGCTGTGAGGGCCAGAGAGCATTTTCCTGCATGATTCAGAGAGGAAGAAGGCATGCTAATGACGTTTGCTGAGGATGTTGTAGTGGATGAGACTTGTGAGAGCCAAGTATTATACAGCTAGACATACATAGCTAGAAAATAGACCACAAAAAATGGACACAGCAGTTTGCACTTAAGCCACCTCTAGCATTCAGCTTATTGGAATGCAGATTGGACAAAAGCAAAATCATTGTAAACAGTTATCCTCAGTGGGTGAGAAAACCCACAAATTAGTCATCTTAAAGAAGGCACAGGTTGAAAGGTAATTTAAAATATCCCTGAGGGTGCTGGGTTGTATACATTTCTCAAAAATAGACTCATGGATGCAGGCAGCAAGAAGGCAAAGTGTTTGAGCTGCATACTAAGAGGTCACCTCTTAGGATGCCAAGCGGTAACAACAGGGGTGAGTTGTAAGTGCCTTGATATAAAGTCATCTCATGGAATAGGTAGATAAGCTAACCACAATCAATGTCCCAAAAGGATTTAGAATAGCATTTGAATCCCTTAGGCCTTCCTTCCCCCTTTGATTAGAGGATGTGAAAGAACAACTTTGTCAAACTTTGTTTTTATTAGTTGCCATTGAGTTGGCTCAGACACATGGTGACCTTATGTATGACAGAATGAATGGTTGTCTGTTGTCTGTTGCTGAACCATCTTCATTATGGTTGGTATTGTTTTGACTACTGTGTAGTACCTTCCAACCTAGGGAGGTTATTTTCTAGTACTATATTGAACAATATTCTGTTGTCATCCATAAGGTTTTCATAGACTGATTTTCAGAAGTAGAGCTTTAAGCCCAAGTTCAAAATGCCAGGCTCTAGGGGCTGGGTGAAAGCCCCTCAACCTTGGGGTCCAGCTCTGCCTCCTACTCCCGGCCCACTGGAGGTAGAGGCATTTCTTCACTCAGACAGCTGCTGGCTGCTGAAGCTGAGAAGCCCCGAGGTTGACAAGTAAAAGGCACAGTCCCAATGTTACCAAATCACATGGCAGGCCATTAACTTAAGTCCATTGTAAGTCCCAAGGTCGGCAGAGCATAGAAAGCTACTGAGGAATGACACAACTCCATGCAGGGTCCAAGCATACCACAGGCTAGAAACCATTCCCAAAGCTTCTCCTTATATACAGGAAGCTGACCACATCCCAAAGGCAGATACTCAGCTGCTTGTGGCAGATCCCACCGTGGGGCTGATTGCCAGTCTCATCATGGGGAATAACTACCACCACAACCAGGCCCAGCCAAGTTGACACACAAACATAATTATCACATGGACTTTCTCACCTTCTGTGAAAACATCTCATTATTGGAGAAGGATGAAAAGCTGATAATCACTTTGCATGGGTGGGATGAGTCTACCAAGTGAAATATATTATGTCCAGCCACATTCAAAAATTGTACCTGTGTTGTGAGTGGCATATGGTAAGACATTAGTACTCAATATGTATATCAATTCTATGATTGGTAACTGGTCCCCAAGTGATCTGGCACACAGTAATTTCTGATGGAGATTTCAAAAATGTAGAATATGTTTGATTTACTGAGAATTGACTGAGGACAAATCTGGAATTCAACTATTAATATAGAAAACTTAGTTCATCAAGAACAGCTAAGAGAGTTAGAGGTTCCCAAGAGAGGGCAGCTTTGAAAGAAAAACGAAGAAATATAATATGTGTTTTGAGAAACATATGTAAAGTGTGTAACAAAATGCCTGAAATATGATAGGCATTTAATAAATGGAATTCATATCCTAGTCCCCTTCCCATATTGCTAAAGATGAATCAACTCTACAGAATTATGTAGTTATATATAACATAGTTTTGGAGCTAAGTGCCATTTGACTCAATGTACCTAGTGCTGCTCTAAAAGAAAATACCACAAATGGAATGGCTTGAACAAATAGGAGTTTATTCTGTTTGGAGGCTAGAAACCCGAGTTCAAAGTGCCAGGTTCTAGGGGCTGGGTGAAAACCTGTCGACCTTGGACTTCAGCTCTGCCTCCTGTTCCTAGGCCACTGAAGCTGGAGGTTTTCTTCAGTCAGGCAGCGGCTGGCTCTGAGGCTGACAAACTCAAGGTTGACAAGTGAAAAGGCACAGTCCCAGATACTACTAAACCACATGGCAGACCATTGATTCAAGTCTATTGACAGTCCCAAGATGGGCAGACAATATGGCAGGCTGCTGAACGATGACTCGGCTACATGCAGAAGTCAAGTGTGCCAAAAGCTAGAGAACATTCCCAAAGCTTCTCCTTATATATGGGAAACAGACCACACCCCTAAAGCAGCTACTGAGCTGCTCTTGGCAGATTCCACCATGGAGCTGATTGCCAGTCTCGTCATGAGGAATAACTACAATCAGCTGCCCAGCCACTCAAAACCAGGCCCGGCCAAGTTGACACATTACCTTAACTATCACGGGGCAAGTTGACACATTACCTTAACCACCACAGGACCATAACTAATAAAGCTTAGCCCACATAGAAATTCTAATCTTTTCTTACGTTTTCCCTCTGTGAATAAGAACAAATAAATATTCCATGGCAACTGTTTTAAATTCTCCTGTTTCTATTCTCCACCATCCCAAAACAGGAGTCTTTTGTCATTTTATTCTCAAAGAACTTTGTCATCCCTATTATTCATTCCCTAGCATCTTAGTTCTAAGACCAATTTTTTGTCTGTGTCATCTATGGCCCCATGACATACTCCAATACTACAAGTCCCTCAGATATGGTCAGGCCCCTGGAGAATATAACTGTTTCTTCTGCACTATTGTCTCAAGAAACCACATGTGAGGGAATGTCATCCTTTCTCTTTTTGAAGAAGGAAGAAAACAGTCAGGCAAAAGGTCTCAGAGAAAGGCTGCAAACCTCCCCATATTAAGTGCATTTATTCCCCTATATGAAATCTATTAACACTATGATTGTGTAAGATTTTAGAAATCTTAGAAAATTAATAGAGAGATAATCAAGTTTGTCATGCATAAATTTGTTTAGTTTATTGTAAGCCAGTCATGGCAGGACATGCAAGTAATGCCTCACAACACTCATTAGAAGCAGAGAATCAGAATGAACAATTACTGTGTCAGTTCAATGGTCGGTCCCCAAATCTTTAGACTTCAAGGTCTTGAGAGGAAGACAACCAAACTTGGTGGAGGCCCCTCAAGGTCCGATGTTGGCAGCAGCAGACAGAATCTCAGTTCCATCTCTGCCTACACTCAGTGTGTGAGCAGAAAGTTAGGATTTATATGTATATGTGTCACCTTTGCTTCCCATGACAAGGGTCAGTGTGAGTAATATTTTTACGTCTTTACTGCAGTGTTACAGAGTAGCTGAACAACCATTCTCTTTTTTTAAGAGCTTAAATAGGTAATTTAGAGATTGTTATATTTTTTTGTATCAGAGCACACCTGGTCAAGGTGAACTTACAGGTGGTTTATCTTCCTTGCATACTTCACATGCTTCTATATTTCTATGTCTAAGTTCAGAAATTTTCTAATGGTTTACAGTTTTCTAATGACTTAGACTTAAGGCCAGACAACCTCACAAGCACAGACATAATTCTATTTCTAAGCTCATGTTATGAATGTTTATTTGTTCTGAAAGCATAGTAGTGAATTATATTTTATGGCATTTGACATTGTCATAGGAACATATAGCATTACTATCTATATTTGAGTTTCCTGAGTTGCATGTTTCTCTTCCTATCTTGTCTCATTTAGATTAAACCTTCATTTGCAAATTATTAACCAAAATTACCTGATAGTGTGTGGCAGGTGGCATATGCTGTGGATGGGCAAACAAGACTAAGATGAAAAATTGACTTAGAGAATTATTGCCATGAAAAAAAAATGGATATGTTGTTATATTTCCTTCCTGAACATACCATTGATATTGCTTTATTTAATCAACTTCTGCTGTTTCTTTAAGGCTCCCTTTCAAATTGTGCTTCTGCTATGAAAGCTTTTATGTCTCCCCAAGGAAAAATCTCTTTATCATTGTGATCCCATACCACTTATTACAGTTATTTCTGTTCTTATTGCTTTATAAATTGTTGATGTATCTGTCTCCCTACCACACTGTTGCCCTTTACGGACAAAGATTTGGATCCCTAAAGTCAGGCATATACCTAGTAGGTATTTGGAATCAACTCAATGGCAGTGGGTAAGTATTGAACAAATATAATTTGAATATTCTATACTAAGTTTATCTATACTTTTTCAGAAGCTTTCAACCATTTGTAATGAAGGCAACTGGGTCTATCTGAATCCAATAAAGGTAATATCATAACCCCCTTATTACACATTGGTTTTCAATGGCTTTTAAAATTTGGTCTTTGGTTAAATGATATGATGGAGGAAGTGTTCTTTGTATGGGTATTTAATTTCATAGCTCAGATGACTAGACCTCCATCATTTTAGAATGGATACCATAATGTCTGCCAGCTTTGTATGAAGATCCACCTGACAACAGCTATGATATGTTCCACGTCCTCTTCTGAATCCAGCTTGCACCTCTGGAAGTTCTCTGTGAATATACTACTGCAACCGTTTTTGAATTATTTTCAGTAAGATCTTGCTTGCATGCAGTATTAATGATATTGTTCGACAATTTCTACATTCTGTGGGATCACCTTTCTTTGGAACGGGTACAAATATGGGTCTCTTCCAGTCAGTTGGCCAGTTAGCTGTCTTCCAAATCTCTTGGCATAACCAAGTGAGTGCCTCCAATGGGGCATCTGTTTGATGAAATATTCCATCAATTCCCAGAGCCTTGTTCTTTGCCAATTCCTTCACTGTAGCTTTGACTTCCTCCTTCAGTACCATTGGTTCTAGATCATATGCCATTTCCTGAATGGATGAAGATTGACCAGTTCTTTTTAGTACAGTGACTCTGTGTATTCCTGCCATCTTCTTTTGATGTTTCCTGCATCATTCAATATTTTGCCCATAGAATCTCTCAATATTGCAACTCGAGGCTTAAATTTTTTCTTCA
>NW_006921862.1:2163381-2164906 GCF_000298275.1 Orycteropus afer afer
GGGATATATTCAAGATCATATTTTGGCTCTCTTGGACTTGTTTTAATTATCTTTAACTTCAAGTTAAACTTGCATATCAGCAGTTGATGATCTGTGCCACAATCATCTCCTGGCCTGGTTTTGGCTGAAGATATTGAGTTTTTGCACCACCTCTTGCCACAGATGCAGTCAATCTGATTCCTGTGTGTTCCATCTGGTGCAGTCTACGTGTACAGCTGCCATTTGTGTTGTTGAAAAAAGGTGTTTGCAATGAACAAGTCGTTGGTCTTGCAAAATTCTCCCATGAGAGTTCCAGCATTATTTCTGTCACCAAGGCCAAATATTCCAACTACCGGTGATTTTTCTTCATTTCAAACTTTTGTATTCCAGTCACCAGTGATAATTAACACATCCTGATTGCATGTTCAGTCAATTTCAGACTGCAGAAGTTGATAAAAATCTTCAGTTTCCTCATCTTTGGCTTTGGTGGTTAGGGCTGTAATAGATATGTAACAAAAGTGTATGACTTTTACAAACAAGGATTTATTCTCTTAGTGTTTAGGAGGCCAGACATCTGAGTTCAAAATGCCAGATCTAGGGGCTGGGTGAAGACCCCTCAACCATGGGCTTCAGCTTTGCCTTTTGCTCCCAGCCCACTGAAGCTGGAGGTATCTCGTAGGCAGCTTCTGACTGCTGAGGGTGACAAACCCAAGGTCAATGAGTAAAATGGCAGTCCCAAAATTATCAAGCAACATGCCAGGCCACTAGTTGAAGTCTCAAGATCAGCAGAAAACATGGCAAGCCACTGAGATGAAGACTCAAGATCCAGATGTGCCAAAAGCTCAGAGATCTTTCTCAAAGCTTCTTCTTGTATACTAGAAGCAGATCACATCCCTAAGGCAGTTACTCAGCTGCTCACAGTAGATTCCACCATGGAGTTGATTATCATCGTCACCATGGGGAATAACTACAGTCAGCTGTCCAGCCAAGTTGACATATAATCTTAACTACCTCTTTTTTCCATAGAATAACTAGTTGTGAGATATATGATTAAAACTGGCTGAGTTTTTGCCCTAGAAAACCATGAGGTACAGGAGAGTTATACTGAAGATGAAAGATAGGAATTAAGAGACTCTTCTTTGGGACCCTGACAGAATGGAGAGATCAGCAAATGTTAGGACTAGAAAACCACTCAGGATATGAAAGAAATTGTGAAAAGTAAGAACTGTGTAGAAGAATGGTTCTGCTTTATTGCTGGCCAAAATATTGATACGCTGAGTGGAAATGACTTATCTTACTGGAAGAGTTGTATATTTGCTTCAAACTATGTTATCTTCTCCAATAAATAGTTTCTAAATTGCTTATTCATCCTGTTGTGAACTTGGAGGAGTGTACCCATTGGCATGCAAGATTGAGAGGTTTAAAGTAATGGTCTCAGATGAATATACCTTGATCATTGCCAGAGCAGTAAGGCTAGAGATGTGCTCTCTCACCTAAAATGATCATAATGGCTTGTTTAAGTTTTGGTTGTTCTCCAGGCGCAGCT
>NW_006921862.1:2165281-2166790 GCF_000298275.1 Orycteropus afer afer
AACACTTTGCAAAAGAGTTTAGCTAAAAAGAAAACACTATTATCTGGTTTTACAGAGATTTTAAGCTTTGCTCCAAGTAATGTGTGTGTGTGTGTGTGTGTGTGTGTGTGTTTCCCCTGCTAAAAAAATAAACTCAGAGAGCCAAAAGGCAGGTATTTAAAAGGTGAAATGCATCCCTAAAGGCAGAATATGTAACTTTCTTTTAGCTTAACTTGCACATTACTCCTAGGTCCTCTGTTAGCTTGTGGTATAGCTGGTAGGAGAGACACTGAACAAAAATTATGGATGTTATGCAAATTATGATAGGAGGAGCATGGGATGTTATTGTTGTTAGATGCCATTGGGTTGGCTTTTATTCAGAGTGACCCAAAGCGCAACAGAATGAAACACTGCCCAGTCCTGCACCATCCTCATAATTATTGTTATGCTTGAGCTCATTGTTGCTACCACTGTGTCGATCAATTTCATTGAGCGTCTTCCTCTGTTTCACTGACCCTCTACTTTACTAAGCACGATGTCCTTCTCTAGGGACTAGTCCCTCCTGATGAATATGTCTAAACTCCCTGAGACAAAGTCTTGCCAGCCTCCCTTCTAAGGAGCATCTGGCTTTACTTCTTCCCAGCCAGATTTGTTTATTCTTTGAGCAGCCCATGGCATATTCAATACTGTTTGCCAACACTATGATTCAAAGCATCAATTCTTCTTTGGTCTTTCTTATTCATTGTCCAGCTTTCACATGCATATGAGGCAATTGAAAATACCCTAGCTTGAGTCAGGTGTACCTTAGTCCTCAAAGTGAAATCTTTGCTTTTTAATACTTAAAGAGAGGTCTTTCGCAGCAGATTTTCCCAGTGCAAGATGTAGTTTGATTTCTTGATGGCAGCTACCACGCAGATATAATAGACTAGTATATTGTGGAGTAAGCTATTCTAGCCTGAGTGGTCAAAGAACACTTGATGAAATATTTTGTAAGAAAAGACTTGAATGATGAGTACGAGTTAATGTTTCAAGGGAGCGAACAATAAGTGTGAAGCATCTAAGTAGGAAAACTGAAAGACAATAAATTTAGATAGAATGAGAGGAGTGATGAGTGACAGGTGAGAGAATGGTCTGGAGGGTGTAAGCAGCCCTTGAAGGGATGTGAAAGGCATTGTATTTTAGATTTTATTTTGAGGTAATAGAACATAACTGAAGAGTTTTACTTAGAGAAATGATTATCAGATTTACATTTTAAAAAGATCACCTCAACTTAATTCTTGATCCAGCCAATTATCATCATGTACGCTAACACGTTAGGTGCAAGATTGTTGGTTAACAGAATGTTTACATGCTGCTAGAATGCCACTCAACAAATCACTTTATAATTGAAAAGGAAAATAAAAACATACATTTACAATGAAGAGATCAAAGAGCTATCAGTCAACATTTTAGCTCAGTGATGAAATACATCAACACTTTTAAAATGTGAGACATTCTACAACACAGTTACCTTAATCTTAACAAAAAGTC
>NW_006921862.1:2167135-2168953 GCF_000298275.1 Orycteropus afer afer
GCTTGCCAGTCTCAGCAGCCAGCAGCTGTCTGAGTGAAGAAAAGCCTCTAGCTTCAGTGAGGTGGGAGCAGGAGGCAGAGGTGAAGCCCAAGGTTGAGGGGCCTTCACCCAGCCCCTAGAGCCTGGCACTTTGAACTCAGACTTAAAGCCTCCACACTGTAAGAGAATAAACTCTTGTGTGTTAAGGCCATCCTATTTGTGGTATTTTTGTCTCAGAGTGGCACAGAGGTAACCAGAACACATTGTCATCTAAAAAAAATTTGGGGAACTATACTACCCTAAGATAGATACAAAAGAGACATAACAATGAAATGTAGTGAGTTAATGTATATATGGAGCTCTGGTGGCATAGTGCCTATGGCATTTGACTGCTAACCAGAAGGCTGGTGGTTCTAACCCACCAGCCACTCCTCAGAAGGAAGGTTGAGAAATCCACTTCCACAGAGATGGTATACCTCAGAAACCCAAGGAGGGGTCAAGAGCCCTGATTGGAACAATAAGGGAACTGTGAATACGGACTGTATATTACACAGCATTATGGACTGTTTGTTCACTTTTTAGATCTAATAATAGTATTATGGTTATGTAAGACATTCTCCATATTCTAGAGAGATATGCACTCAAGTACATAGGATGAAGTGCCATGTTATCTGCAACTTGATTTCAAATAGTACAGATAAAAATATGAATATATGAAAAGTATATACAAAGAGAGCAAATAAAGAAAATGCAGGGAAATGTCAGCCATTGCTGAATACAATTGTAGAGTATATATGTGTTCATTGTTAATTGGTACTAGAGAGCAGAGGGTATTATAGATTATGAGATAGCAATAAAGGGGTAAGAGTGGATGTGAAGAAGTCAGTTAGGAAATTTATTGCAGTAGTTCAAGTAAGAACTGGAGGAGAGAAATTTGTAAATTAGATCATTATTTAGATAAGAGAATGGACTAGAGATAATGGTTGTTTGGCATAGTGTCTGGAATCTGATAGGCATGCAATAGATATTGTGGCCTGAATAAGTGAAAGAATGAATGCATAGCATGGTACTAAAGAAGAGGGAGGAATAAGGACACTTTCCAGATTTATCATTTGAGGAACCAGGTGCATAATAATACAATTACTTGAGATTGAAGACAAAACAAAAACCAGGATAGGGGCAATGTTTTGGAAGAAAAACTACATGAACAGGTTGAATTTGAGGTATTTTACAGATCACCAAAGTGGAGGAATCAAATTGGCAGATATATGTAGAAGTGAGCTCAGAATTATTGGTCAATAGAATGTAAGGCAATTAGAGCCAAAACCATTGCTGAGGAAAAGTTTTCAGAGCGAAAGCTACAGAAAAAAAAGTCCAGGATAAAGCCCTGCGAATCTCTAACTCTTTATGTGTGGGTGGAGGTAGGCAACAAGGAGACCCAGCATAAGTGACCAGAAGAGTTGGAGTCAACCAAGAAAGAGTGAGAACAAAGAACTCAGGGAAGAATATTTTAAGAAGGTGGTAGTAGTAAACAATGCCAAAAGCTATTGAAAGGTTGATCAAGATAGGGATTGAAAAGTGACTATAAAGACATGGAAGTCTTTGGTTGGTGGCCCAAGAGAAGAATGGAAGAATGGCAAGGAAGTTGTTAGATTCCATTAGGTTGAGAAGTTGAATGAGAGGTGTAGAAATGGAAAGAATGAATACAGCAAATTCCTTTGAGAAAGTGGACTGTGAGAGAAGAGATACAGATTAGGAATTAGAGGGAGGTATAGATAGGAGCTCTGGTAGCATAGTGCCTAAGGCACTTGACTGCTAACCAGAAGGCTGGCGGTTCAA
>NW_006921862.1:2169053-2170124 GCF_000298275.1 Orycteropus afer afer
CGGCAAACAACAACATAGATAGAGGGAGGGAACTCTGGTGGCATAGTGCCTAAGGCATCTGACTGCTAACTAGAAGTCTGGTGGTTCAAACCCACCACACACTCCCCAGAAGAAAGGTTGGACAATCTACTTCTGTACTGATATTGCCTCAGAAACCCAAGGAGGGGTTGCTATGAGTCAGACCTGACTCAACTGCAGCTGGTATAGATGAAGGAAGGAGCTCTGGTGGCATAATGCCTAAAGCATTTGACTGCTAACCAGAAGGGTGGCAGTTCACACCCTCCAGCCACTCCTTGGGAGAAAGATTGGGCAATATACTTCTGTAGACATACTGCTTCGGATATCCAAGAAGGGGTCGCTATGAGTCTAATAGACTTGATGGCAGGGAGATAAGTAGAGGGAAGGATTTTTATTTTATTTTTTCAAAGGTAGGAGACATTTGAACATATGTAAATTCAGATTGGAAAGAACAAGGTGCAAGGCAAAATTGCAGTTACAATAGAGGAAGGCAATAGTTGATAATGCATCGTCTTTGAGAAGACTTGGGATGTTGGGATTCTGAGCAGAGGTATCTAAGCTAGGAGAAGTGCCTGTTCTGTTGCTGCAAGTGCCTCATTGACACAGTGGCTGCAACAATGGGCTCAAGCATAGCCCATTGTGAGGATGGTGCAGGACTGGGCAATGTTTCATTCTGTTGTACGTAGGGCTACTGTAAGTTGGAACTGATCGACAGCACTTAACAACAAAAACAACATTGCTGCAAGAGAAATGGAAGAGAGCTTGGACATATGAATAGTATGAGTCTTTCTCTCTCTCTTTTTTTAATTGTGATTTGAGTGAAAGTTTACAGAGCAAATTCACTTTCCTTACTGCAGTTCATACACATTTTGTTTCATGACATTGATTGCAATCACCATAATGTAACAGCTCTCTTCCACTTCCTCTCTGTAGTTACCTTGTTACTATGTGCTTCTTTCCTATGCATTCCTGACCTCTAAGCTATCTCCCTGTGCAAATATTGCCCTTCTGATCTCCCATGATTGATTGTTCTACGCAGTGGACCTACATGGT
>NW_006921862.1:2170679-2172840 GCF_000298275.1 Orycteropus afer afer
TTGCTAACAATGAAGTCAAGAAGTGAAAAGTGTGTGACAATGATATGAGTTTTGAGATAATCACTGCATAAGGGATATTAAGCTGATCAGAAAAACAGTACGATTTCTGGGCACTGTTTAGGTCCACTGAGACTGGAGACTCTAAACCTGGAGTAGTGCCACTATTTTATATATATATTCATTGTCTGAGTGAAGTACATAGAAAGACGATACTTGAATTTATTTAAGTTTGAGGCCTTCCCAGTGAGATTCAAGGCAAAGAAGTTTAAGATGCTAGAAGAAACAGTAGGAATATTGGTCCTTGATTCTAAGGTTAAAAGGGAAGGATTTGAAGATAAGAACAGGTTAATGGATAATGAGAAAGTAGAAGTAACTTTAAAATCTTAAAAAGCAAATATATCACTTTGATGACTAAGGTGTGTCTGACTTAAGTCATTGTATTTTCAATTGCCTCAAATGCCTGTGAAAACTGGTCAACGTAAAAGGAAGACAGAAGAAGAATTGACTCATTTGAACGATAGTGTTAGCAAAGAATATTGAATATATCATAGACTGCCAGAAGAATGAACAAATTTTTCTTGGAAGGAGTACACCTAGGATGCTCCCTACAAACAAAGACGGTGAGACTTCATCTCAGACTATGGACATGTTTTTAGAAGTAACCAATCACCTGAAGAATGATAATATGCTTGATAAAGTAGAGAGCTGGTGAAAAAGAAGAAGACCCTTAATGAGATAGAGTGACAGTTTTTGCACACAGTCTTAAACATACCTACTATTATGAGGATGGCACAGGATCAGGCAATGTTTCCTTCTGTTATACAAAGGATAGCTATGAGGTATCCTAGCACCTAACTAAAAGGTAACTAAGGAAGTGAGAAATTGAATAATAAGTTGTAAAAAGAGGCAACTCTGGTCAAAGAGCATGACCATGGATAAGTTATTGGGTTTTCCATGCCCTTAAAGAATGGTGATGGGATCTGGATCAAGATTCCCTGGGTAGATTTCTTTGGGTAGTTTAGACATTTTCACAATGTTCAGTCTTCCTATTCACAAACATGGCATGTTCTTCTATTTATATAGTTCTCTAATAATATTTTTTTTGTGTGTGGTAATGTTTTGTAATTTTCTTTCTATACATCTTTGTGTCCCTGGTAAGATTTATTCATAAGTAGTTTATCTTTCTGGTAGCTATTGTAAATGGTATTATTTTACTTATTACCTTTTCAGAAATCTCTGTTGATGCAGAGGAATCCAACTGATTTTTGCATGTTGAGCTCATATCCTGCCACTTTGCTGAATCTTTCAATTATTTTCAGTACTTTTCTTGTTGAATTTCTTGGTTTTTCTTTGTATGGGATCATACCAGATGCAAATAGAGATAGTTTTACATTTTTCTTTGTTAATTTGGATGCTTTTTATTTTTCTTTCTTGCCTTATTTCCCTGGCTAGGACTTCCAATTCAATATTGAATAGATGTTCACAAGGGAAGTGTTTTTAGTCTCTGTCCATTGAGAATAAAGTTAGCTGTTGGTTTTGCATATATGCTCTTTATTATGCTGAGAGTTTTGATCAGGAATGGGTGTTGGATTTTATCAAATGCCTTTTCTGCATCCATTGATATGATCGTGCAGTTCTTTTCCTTTATTTTATTTATGTGATAGATTATGTTGATTATTTTGCTGATATTGAACCATCCTTGCATACCTGGTATGAATCCCACTTGGTCATGGTGTAGTGCTGCATTCTATTAGCTAGGATTATGTTGAAGATTTTTGTGTCCTTATTCATGAAGGATATTGACCTGTAATTTTCTTTTTAGTGATGTCTTTGCCTGGTTTTGGTGTCAGGATTATGCTTGCTTCATGACATTAATTTGGTAGTATTCTATCCTTTTGTATGTTCTGGAATAGTTTGGGTAGGAGTGATGTCGAGTCTTCTCTGAGGGTCTGGTAGAATTCTCCAGTGAAGCAGTCTAGGCCTGGATATTTTTTTTTGTGAGGAGTTTTTTTTTTTTTTTTTTTGACTTGTGCAATTCCTTCTTTTGTTATGGGTCTGTTCAAATTTCAGTATCTTTATAGGCATGTGAAAGCTGAATAATGAATAAGGAAGTCTGAAGAACAATTGTTGTTGTTGTTGTTATATGTTGTTGAGTTGGACC
>NW_006921862.1:2173627-2175223 GCF_000298275.1 Orycteropus afer afer
TTCCTAAGTTTGGAGCAGTCTGTTCTGTATTGAGAGCTTCCTGGCTTCCTCTCCATTTGGAATTTCTGTAATTATACCATTTATTCCTTCTTTTTACTTTGTAGCTGTTGTCATTTACAGATTGACACTCTGACTCTCTATTTCTTGTTTTTAGACATGTTTTAGTTTTGGGAATTCTTTTTCTAGGTTGATTTCTGGATGATTTTGTCATGTGTCTTAATCTTAGGTTGTTGTCTTCTATTGTTGATTTTTTTTGTCTGAAGGACTCCCTTTAGCATTTCTTGTAAGGTTGGTGTGGTTTTTACAAATTCCCTTAATTTATGTTTATTTGAGAATGCCCTTAATTTACCATTGTATTTGATGGACAGTTCTGCTGAATATATAAATTCTTGATTGGCACTTTTTTCTTTCAAGATTTTGTGTATGTCATCCCATTGTCTTCTTGCCTGTATGGTTTCTACTGAGAAATTGGAGCTAAGTCTTATTGGTTGCCCTTTGTAGGTAGCAATTCAGTTTTCAAGAGCTGATTTAAATAATCTTCTTTGTCTTTGGTTTTGGAAAGTTTGATTATGATATGTCTTGGTGATTTTTTCTTGGGGTCTATCCTGCATGGGGTTTGTTGAGCTTCTTGAATGGTTATCTTTTAGCCTTTTTTGATATTAAGGAAGTTTTTTGCTAGCAAGTCTTCAATAATTTTCTCTGTATTTATTTATTTATCTACCTTTTCTTATTCAGGAATTCCCATCACAAGTAGGTTATTTTTCTTGATATCATCCCATATAACTCTTAGGTTTGCTTCATTCTTTTTTGTGATTTTTCCTCATGCAAACTGGTGTGAAGGGATTTGTCTTCTAGTTGGGAAAAATTTTCCTCAGCCAGTTCAAGTCTAGTGTTTTTTCCTTCCAATGTGTTATCTTTCTTTTTAATTTTAGTGTTCACCTTCTGGGTTCCTAATCGTCGTATTTGTATGATTTTCAATTGTCTATTTATTTTCTCATGTATTGTTTAACTGAATTCTTCAAGGGTATTATCAGTCTTTTCCTTGGTTTTGTTTGTGGGTTCCTTGAGCTCTTGGAAGGTTGTAAATGTATATCTTTTGAACTCCTTATCAGGTAGTTCTATTACCTGTTCTTTCTCACGGAGGTTTCTTAGTTTTTTTGGTCACTTGCTTCTGCTATCTTGTCCTGATTCTTCGACTTGAACTTGTCTGTTGTCTTTGAGACATTTTGAAATTATTGTCTTCATTTGTTGATTGTGTGTTGGTTTGTTTCACCCTGCTTTTATGCTTTGCTTTGTTTCAATACGTGTGGATTGGTGGGGCAGGTGTGCTTCATTAGTTTGACAGCACTGGGGTGCTCCCCAGCTCTTTCCAGTTTGGTGGAACAAGTGGTGAAAATGTGGGCATTGGGTCTCTGTTTGTCATGAAGAGGAGCTGCATGTTGGATGATTAGGTGTTGTCAACTGTCTCTCTTTGATCTAGTGGGGCAGGAGTTGGGTCATGATGTTTGTTTGTTGGCTGAGGTGGTTGGTGCAGTATATGCGGCTAACTAGTGGAGAGTTCAGGAGTTCTGGTAGCATAGTGCCTAAGGCACTTGA
>NW_006921862.1:2179584-2191717 GCF_000298275.1 Orycteropus afer afer
AAAGAATGATAAAAATAAAAGAGGAGAAAAAGTGAAAAATAAATAAGTAAAAATGAAGAAAAATTGGGAAAAGGAAAAAAAGAAAAATAAAGAGGAAAGGAGAAAATAAGAAAGTAAAGGATGAATGATTTTTGTCATGATGCTCAGCTGGCAGCCTTAGGAATAGATTATTGTGGTGCCTCTAGGAGAGGAGACTACAGGAATGAGCCTTTTTGTTCAGGTTGAGAAAGATCAGTCAGTGACACATTCACCAAGAAGTCAAGTCACAGCTCCTGGCTTTATTTACTTGGGGTACTTTGACTGGGCTGCTGAGGAGGTAGCCAAGAATCAGGGTGGGTAGGGGCAGGACTTACCTAGCAACTGGGTTGGTATGGGTGGAAAGAGAGTTCACCCCTAGTCATCAGGAAGATGTAATTTTTGGAGCAGAGAATGCAGCTCTTCTGTGGAGATTCACTGGCGTGGGTCTGGCAGCCTTCTGGGTGCACACAGATATTTACCCAGCTCCTGCCTAGACTCAACCAAGTGAAAGGCTGCCCTGAGTCTAGTTTCTCCAATCACCCCAGAATGGACTTTCCTTCATGTGAGCCCTCAGCCAAGATGCCTGGTATTTAGTAGTGATGAGTTGTTTCATTCCCTTTCTCTGGCTTCCTCCTCACTCCATGGCCACCTGTGCCACTAGAAGTCTGACCTGTTTTCCTGCAATTTCCTCTCCCAGTTCTAGCATGTATTCTGCTCACCTTGAATTCCTCCAGATCTGTCTATACCGTGTCTTTACCACTATGTGAATTCTGTGAAGTTTGTTTCTCCTTGTCTGCATAAGATCTTTCTGTGGCTTACTATGGCCATGCTTCAATAAGTTCCACTTCTTCTCTTTCCCCAGTCACAGTCCTTGCCTCATCTCCTTTTCCAATCAGGACTCAATATAATTCTTCTTTCTCTCGCTTTGTGCTCTGAGTTCCAGGATCATTATTTGTATCTGTGTCACTTATTTTTTCCAGGTCTCTGTTGTAGAGGGATTGGGCAGAGTGTTAGCAAGATTCCATCTTGTCTCCTCCCTCTAGGTTTTTCAAAGGCAGTAAGTCTTTACAAGAAGAGACCACCAGGGCTTTTCTCCTGTAAACTGGCTGTCAAGCCATCAACCTTTTGGTTAGCAGCCTAGCACTTAACTATTACTCTACCAAGAACTTAGGGTCTGGCAACTATGTGTCTAGAAGTGCTTAATTTGAAATGAATATGCATTTTCAGGCATAGAATTGCCAGTCTAAGCCATGAGTTCTTGGATCCCTTGAAGTAACAAAGTTTGTGCTGAGAATTTAAGTACTCCTGAGACCTTGAATACCAGAGACCCTTGCAGAAGATTTAATGTATTCCTCTTCTCCTCCTGGCTGATGTGTTTACTGCAGTACAGACTTTCACATTCACAAGCAACATCTTGGGCCCCATTATGCTCTTTTAGATTAGATACCAAGGAATAATGCCTTCTGATGGCCACCAGGAAACTTTCTTGGATTATCTTCCAGACTAGATTGGCTAGATACAAAAGAATCCAGCAAAGTATAATATTTAACCCAAAATTATGAATATCCCCAGAAATCATCAATTTATTAAACAATAAGAGACTACCTTTTTTTTTTTTTTTTTGCAGGTTGAGCTGTAATATTGAAAATAATAAATCAAAACTGAAAAATAGTACTACTTTTCCTGGTGATTTTATTATTCTTTTCCTTTTGATGGTCCTTTGTCTCCCTCTTTATTTTCTTCTGTAAAGTCAAGCTTACCTACAGACTGTATATATATATCAGTTGGCAGAACACTTTAATATGTTGCTTGGATACAGATGTTTGGAAATATAGGAGCATAATTTATACTGATACTGTTACTTAGGAAACTGGAGCACCCAGGATTTTCCTTTGGGAATCATGACCACAGACTGGAAAAAAAAAATTTATTAAGCATTTTAGAAGAAATATATGTAAAATATGGTTTAATTGTATTTAAACACTGGCAAGTCAATATTTATAAGCTTCTGCAGCCTTTTTCTGCCTGTGGTGTAAATATTGTTTCACAAGTCTTTTTCAGTAAGTTTGATCACATTACAAGGCATGTGGGGGTGGGCAGAGTAATGAAATATAAACACAAACCACACTTGTAAAACATTACACAAAGTAGTCTATAAAGAGTAGCAAGGGGTAATACTATATCGTTTTAGTTCAAGATATTCCTTTCACAATCACAGAACAGGATTTTCAGGAGAAAGTCTTTGCTTATATCAACCCTACTGGAAAATTGTCTCCAGGAAGAGCAATCAAGAAGTTAATTTGTGGAACATATTTTATTTCTCCAGTTACAAGGAAACACTGGTGTTTCTGAGATTTCCTTTAATCCAAACCCTGACAGGCTTCCTTTACATGATTGAGGCTGACAGTGAGAGAGGTAAGTTTAGCATAGCAAGAAAAACTCTGCCCAAGTAAGCTGACAGAGCCTTTTTACATGTGTATATAATTGTGTGCTAAGACTAGCTACTAATGAAAGTGAGAATGTTCTCTCCCAGACAGTGTCTAACAAAACTTGGAGTTCTTGTTCTAGTTCAAGTCATCTTCTAAAAACTGCTGCAGCCTGACTGTAGGAAGTACCTTGTCTCTGTACACAGAGCCCAAACAGTGCTAAAAAGGGAAATGGAACATATGGTAATAAACTCTCTGAAGCATTGATGCCAATTCTTAATCAGTAACCAGGGCCAGGGCAGCACTGGCAACCATGAACTCCTCCCCCCCAGGGCCTCATTAACCAGACCAACTGTGCTGCAATGGAGGAAAACAGTATCACATACTTGAGGGAGATGATAACAGCCTTTCTGGGCAAGCCTTCAATTATCCTTTGGCTAGAAGCAGAAAGAATTGGAAGGAAAGGTGGTTTCAACAAGAAGATGGAAGAAAATCACTACCCAAGTAACCTCAAAACCATAAATGTCTCTGATTATTTTGAAATAAACAAAATTAATGAGCATTTGAAAGTTTATTTTGGTCAAAGATTGCATGTAGATTACTAACATGGTTTGGGAGATTTACTCATTGGCTACTTCCATCTCTGACAATAATGGTGGTGGGATGGGAATGGGAATTTTAGGCAACAGGAATGGGTGTGCCTGCCTTCATGTTCTCTAGGATCCTTCTAACATCTCCCTAAGATTCCACTCTATGCAAGAATTTTGACTAAGAGACATTTTTCCCCCCATGTGGATGAGAGGACCAAATAGTGATTTTATGGGCACTACCAAGACAGTGTTTCTGTATTTTGTTTTGAATTTCAAAAACTTATCTAATGTATGCTTTACATACAGGTAGGGAATAGCCCAGGAAGTGAGTGGAGTGGTTGGGACAGCTAAAGGAGATGAATTTGTTGGTTTGTCATACTGTGGTGGCTTGCATGTTGCTGTGGGGCTGGAGGCTGTGCCAGCAGGGGTGCCCATAGTGGACCAGTTTTGGTGGTGCTTCCAGACTGAGACAGACTCAGAAGAAGGAAGAGGCCATCCACTTCTCAAAGAATTGGCCAGTGAAAATCTTATGAATAGTAGTCTGATGTATTATTGGAAAATATTATGAATAGCCCTGATACAATACAGTGCCAGAAGATGAGGCCCTCAGGTTGGAAAGCACTCAAAATATGACTGGGAAAGAGTTGCCTCTTCAGAGTAGTTGTTGTTGTTGTTGTTGTTTGCTGTCGAGTCGGCCCCGACTCATAGCGACCCCTCCTTGTGTTTCCGAGGCAGTATCACTACGGAAGTAGGATTGCCCAACCTTCCTTCCGAGGACTGGCTGATAGAGTAGAGCCAACCTTAATGATATGAATGAAGTACAGCATTTGGGGCCTCCATTTGCTGAAGCAGCACAAGTTAACATGAGAAGAAACAGCTGCAAACATCCATTGATAATTGGAACATGGAATGTACCAAGTATGAATCTAGGCAAATTGGAAGTTGCCAAAAATGAAATAGAATGCATAAAGATTGATATCCTAGACATTAGTGAGCTGAAATGGACCAGCATTTGCCATTTTGAATCAGATAACCATATGATTTAGTATGCCAGGAATGACAAATTGAAGAGGAATGGTATGGTATTCATCATCACAAAG
This sequence comes from Orycteropus afer afer, assembly GCF_000298275.1. NCBI lineage: Eukaryota > Metazoa > Chordata > Mammalia > Tubulidentata > Orycteropodidae > Orycteropus > Orycteropus afer. The sequence continues at coordinate 2,183,719 of NW_006921862.1, forward strand.
AATGTATCAAGATCTATCCTGAAGTACAATGTTGTCAGTGATAGAAGAATATCCATACATTTACAAGGAAAACCAGTTAATACTACTATTATTCAAATTTACCCACCAACCACCAAAGCCAAAGATGAGGAAATTGAAGATTTTTACCAACTTCTGCAGTCTGAAATTGACCAAATATGCAATCAAGATGTGCTGATTATCACTGGTGACTGGAATGCAAAAGTTGGAAACAAAGAAGAATCACTGGTAGTTGGAAAATTTGTCCTTGGAGAAAGAAATAATGCTGGAACCTGCGTGGTAGAATTTTGCAAGACCAATGACTTATTCATTGCAAATACATTTTATAAACATCACAAATGGCTATATAGTGGACTTCACTAGACGCAGTACACAGGAATCAGATTGACTACATCTCTGGCAAGAGACGATGGAGAGAAGCTCAATATCTTCAGGCAAAACAAGGACAGGAGCTGATTGTGGAACAGACCATCAACTGCTCGTATGTAAGTTCAAGGTGAAGTTGAAGACAATTAAAACAAATCCACAAGAGCCAAAATATGACCTTGATCATAACCCTTCTGAATTTAAAGACCATCTAAAGATTTGATGCATTGAACACCAGTGACCGGAATCCAGAGAAATTGTGGGATGACATGAGGAACATCATCCACGTAGAAAGAAAAAAGTCATTAAAAAGATAGGAAAGGAAGAAAAGAACAAAGTGGATATCAAAAGAGACTCTGAAACTTGCCCTTGAGTAGAGAGTAGCTAAAGCAAATGAAAGAAATGACAAGATAAAAGAGCTAAACAGAAGAATAAAGAGCAGCTTGAGAGGACAAAGTCAATTATTATAATGAAATGTGCAAAGACATGGAGCTGGAAAACCAAAAGGGAAGAACACACTCGGCATTTCTCAAGCCAAAATAACTGAAGAGGAAATTTAAACCTGGAGCTGCAATATTGAAAGATTTTATGGGCAATATATTGAATGATGCAGGAAACATCAAACGAAAGTGGAAGGAATACACAGAGTCACTGTACCAAAAAGAACTGGTCGATGTTCATCCATTTCAGGAGGTAGCCTATAATCAAGAACCAACGATGTTGAAGGAAGAAGTCAAAGCTGCACTGAGGGAAGTGGCAAAAAAGAAGGCTCCAGGAGTTGATGGGATACCAACTGAGATGTTTCAACAAATGGATGCCACACTACAGGCACTCACTTGGCTATGTCCAGAGATTTGGAAGACAACTACTAGGCCAACTGACTGGAAAAGATCAATATTTTTACCCATTCCAAAGAAAAGTGATCCCAAAGAATGTGGAAATTATTGAACAATATCATTAATATCACATGCAAGTAAAATCTTACTGAAGATAATTAAAAAATGGCTACAGCAGTATATTGACAGAGAACTTCCTGAAATGCAAGCTAGATTCAGAAGAGGATGTTGCTAATGTCAGATGGATCTTGGCTCAAAGCAAAGAATGCTGGAAAGATGTTTACTTGTGTTTTATTGACTATGCAAAGGCATTCAATTGTGTGGATCATAACAAATTATGGATAACATTGAGAAGAATGGAAATTCCAGAACAATTAATTGTACTCATGAGGAACTTGTACATAGACCAGGAGGCTGTCGTTCAAACAGAACAAGGGAACACTGCATGGTTTAAAATCAAGAGGGGAGTGTATCAGGGTTGTATCCTTTCCCCATACTTATTCAATCTGTATGCTGAGCAAGTAATATGAGAAGCTGGACTATATGAAGAATAACATGGCATCAGGATTGGAGGAAGACTCATTAACAACCTACATTATGCAGACAACACAACTTTGCTTGCTGAAAGTGAGGATGACATGAAACACTTACTGAAGAAGATTGAAGACTACAGTCTGCAGTATGGATTGTTGCTGTTGTTATGTGCCGTCGAGTCAAACCCAACTCATAGCGACCCCTCCTTGGGTTTCCGAGGCAGTATCACTACAGAAGTAGAATTGCCCAACCTTCCTTCCGAGGAGTGGCTGGTGGGTTTGAACCGCCAGCCGTCTGGTTAGCAGGCAAGTGTCTTAGCCACTATGCTACCAGAGCTCCCGCAGTATGGATTATACCTCAATATAAAGAAAAAAAAAATCCTCACAGTATGGATTATACCTCAATATAAAGAAAAAAAAAATCCTCACAATGGGATCAATAAGCAACATCAAGAAAAATGGACAAAAGATTGAAATTGTCAAAGACTTCATATTACTTGTTTCTACAATCAACACCAATGGAAGTCAAGATATCAGACGTTGTATAGCATTGGGTAAATCTGTTGCAAAGGACCTCTTTCAAGTGCTGAAGAGCAAAGGTATTTCCTTGAAGACTAATGTGCACTTGACACAAGCCATGATATTTTCAATCACCTCATATACATGTGAGAGCTGGACAATGAAAAAGGAAGATTGAAGAAGAGTTGATGCTTTTGAGTTGTGTTGGCGAAGAATGCTGAAAGTACCAATGACTGCTTAAAGAACTAACAAATCTGTCCTGGAAGAAGTGCAGCTGGAGTGCTCCTTGGAGGAGAGAATGGCCAAACTTTGTCTCATCTACTTTGGTTATGTTGTCAGAAGGGACCATTCTCTGGAGAAGGATATCATGCTTGGCAAAGTGGAGGGACAGCGAAAAAGAAGGTCGTCAACAAGATGGATTGACACAGTGGCTGCAATGATGGGCTCAGGTATAGCAACAATCATGGGGCTGGCACAAGACTGGGTAGTGTTTTGTTCTGCTGTTCATGAGGTCACTATAAGTTGGAGATGACTTCATGGTACCTAACAACAACAACCTAATGTATAAGTAGTTCAAGGGCACAAGATAAATTCTCAAAATTCTTGCTAATATATGTTTAAAATACATTGTTATTAGGTGCTGTTGAGTAAGTAGGTCCTGACTCTTAGTGACCCCAAGTACAATAGAAGAAACACTGCCTTGTTCTGCATCATCCACACAATCCTTGCTATATACTTTGGTCCAGTGTTGCATACACCATGTCAATCCATCTGGTTGAGGGTCTTCTCCCTTTTCACTGACCTTCCACTTTACCAAGCATGATATCCTTCACCAGGGACTGTTCCTTTCTGACATGATCAAGTAGGTGAAATGAAGTTTGGCCATTCTTGCTTCAAGAAGCATTCTAGCTGCACCTCTTCCAGGACAGATGTATTAGTTTTTCTGGCAGGCTGTAGAGTTTTTAATATTCTTCACCAACAGTACAATTCAAAGACATCAATTCATCAGTTTTCCTTATTCATTTTCCAGCTTTCACATGCATATGAGAGGACTGAAAATACCATGGCTCATGTTAGGTGCACTTAGTCTTCAAAGTGATACATTTGCTCTTTAACACTTTTAAAAACGGTTCTTTTGCAGCAGAATTGCCCAGTGCAATACTATGTCTGATTTTTTTATTGCTATTTCCATAAGTGTTGCTTGTGGATCCAAGTAAAATAAAATCTTTGACAACTTCACTCTCTTCTCCATTTATTGTGATGTTGTTTAGTGGTCCAGTTGTGAGGATTTTTGTTTTATGTGGAGGTGCAATCCATGCAGAAGACTATAGTCTTTGGTATTCATCACTAAGTGCTTCAGGTCATCTTCATTTTAGCAAATAAGGTTGTGTCATCTGTATATCACAGGTTGTTAATGAATCTTTCTCCAATCGGGATGCCATGTTCTTCTTCATATAGTCCAGCTTCTTGGATTATTTGCTCAGCATAGACTGAATAAGTATGGTGAAAGGATACAACCCTGATGTACACTTTCCCTGACTTGAAACCACTCATTATCCCCCTTTTTTCTGTTTGAACAACTGCCTCTTGGTCTATGTACAGGTTCCTCATGAGCATAATTAAGTGTTCTGGAATTCCCATTCTTCACAGTGTTATCCATAATTTTTTTGATCCACAGTTGAATGCCTTTGCATAATCAATAAAACACAGGTAAACATCATTCTGACATTCTTTGCTTTTAGCCTAGATCTTATCTGATACCAGCAAAGATATTCCACATTCCACATCCTCTTCTGAATCTTGCTCAAGCTTATGGAAGTTCCCTGTCAATATACTGCTACAACTATTTTACTTGCCTGTAATATTAATGATATTGTTCATCAGTTTCCATATTCTATTAGATCACCTTTATTTGTAAGGGGCATAAATATGGATCTGTTCCAGTCAGTTGGCCAGATATCTATCTTCCAATATCTTGGCATAAATGAGTGTCTGCACCATTACATCTGTTTGTTGAAGCATCTCAGTGGGTATTCCTTCAATTCCTGGAGCCTTATTTTTCACCAATTCCTTTGGTGCGGCTTGGACTTCTTCCTTCACTACCATTTGCCCTAGATCATATGCTATCCCCTGAAATAGTTGAAGGTTAACAAATTCTATTTGATACAGTGACTCTGTGTATTCCTTCCATCTTCTTTGGATGCACCCTGCATAATTCAATATTTTGACAATAGAACTTTTCAATATTGCAACTCAAGGCTTGAATTTTTGTCTTCAGTTCTTTCAGCTTGAGAAATGCTGGGTGTATTCTTCCCTGCTGACTTTCTAATTCCAGGTCTTTGCACATTTCATTATATTACTTTGTCTTCCCTAGCTGCCCTTTGAAATCACCTGTTTAGTTCTTTTATTTCATCATTTCTTTTATTTGCTTTAGCTACTCTCCATTCAAAAACAAGTTTCAGAATCTCTTCTGACATTCACTTTGGTCTTTTCTTCCTTTCTTGCCTTCTTAATGACCTTTTGCCTTTTTCATGTATCATGTTTTTTTTTTTTTTTTTTTTTATGTCATCCCACAATTTGTCTATTTTTAGGTTATTGGTGTCCAATGCATCAAAGGCATTCTTCAGCTGGTCTCTAAATGCAGGTAGGTTATACTCAAGGTCATATTTTGTCTCTAGTGGACTTTTTAAAACTTTCCTCAGCTTCAGCTTGAACTTGCACATGAGCAATTGATGGTCTTTTCCACAGTCAGATCCTGGCCTTATTTTGACTGATGATACTGAGCTTCTCCATCTTCTCTTTCCACGTATGCAGTCAATTTGATTTCTGAATATTCCATCTAGTGAGGTCCACGTGTATAGTCATCATTTATGTTGTTAAGAAAAGGTATTTGTTGTTGAGAAGTCATTCTTCTTGCAAAATTCTATAATGACATCTCTGGAATCATTTCTATCACCAAGGCTGTATTCTTCTAAGGACTGATTCTTCCTCTTTGTTTCCAACTTTTGCTTTTTAATCATCAGTAATTACCAATGCATCTCGATTGCCCATTTGGTTAATTTCAGACTGCAGAAGTTGGTAAAAATCTTCAATTTCTTCATCTTTTGCTTTAGTACCTTGTGCATATGTTTTAACAATAGTAGTATTAGGTAGTCTTCCTTATAGACAGATGGATGTTATCCTATCATTGACAACATTGCAACTCAGTATATATTTTGAAATGTTCTTTTTGATGATAAATCTGACACCATTCTTATTCAATCTGTCACTTGTGTCTTAGTAGGCCATATGATTGTCTGATTCAAAATAGCCAAAACCAGCTCATGCCATCTCACTAAATTAAAAAAAAAAAAAAGAAGTGAGCATATTGATCTTCTAGCATCCCTTTTCAGATAACATGACCAAAATATGTAAGACAACACCTGGCCATTCTCATTTCTAACGTGCATTCCAGCTGTACTTCTTCCAAGACACATTTGTTTGTTTTTCTGCCAGTTCATGGTATTTTCAGTAATCTTTACTAGCAGCACAATTAAAATGTCACTTTGAAGACTATGGTGAGCCTGACCCAAGCCATGGTATGTCCAATGGTCTCATATGCATGTTAAAGCTGAACAATGAATAGATGACACTGAAGAAGAGTCAATGCCTTTGAATCATGGTCTTGGCAAAGAATACTGAAAATATCACGGACTGCTGGAAGAGCAGACGATCCTGTCCTGGAAGAAGTGCAGCCGGAATATGCCTTAGAAGTGAGAATGGTCAGACTTCATCTCACCTGCTCTGGTCATGTTGTCAGAGGGGACCATTCTCTGGAGAAGGATGGCATGCTTGTTAAAATGGAGAGTAAACGAAGAAGGGAAGACTCTCATGTGGTGCATTGACACAGTGGCTGCAATGATGGGCTCAAACATGGCATGGATAGTGAGAATGGCACAGTATTGGGCAGTGTTTCATTCTGTTGTACATAGGGCTGCTATGAGTTGGAGTTGACTCAACTGCACCAAACGACTACAATGATCTTTAGAAGTGAAAATGGCCACATTTTGTTGTCTCATGTACTTTGGTCATGATGTTGTCAGAAGGGATCATTCCCTGGAGAAGAATGTTATGCTTGGTAAACTAGATGATCAGTGAGAAAGTGAAGACCTTCAAAGAGATGGAATGATACAATGGCTGCAACAATGAGCTCAAGTATAGTGAAGATTGTGATGATGGTGTGGGACTTGTCAGTGTTTCATTCTGTTGTATGTAGGGCCACTATGAGTCATAACAAACTTGACAGCACCTAACAAAAGCATAAAGCCATAAGTAACTAAACTATACTAAATCTGATAATAGTAAGGTACTTTCATGATAGAGGGTAATTTGAAAAATGTGAAATGTTATACAGATCTTAGTTAACTTTTTCATGCACAGCTGAATGAAAAGTTTATACTTCTTTTTTAAAGCAGCTATGCAATCAGTCTGTAGAAAGATCACTAATCACTTTAAAACACAAAAACCAAACTCACATCCATGGAGTTGATTCCAACTCATAGTGACCACCATTGGGTTTCCAAGGCTGCAAATCTTTACAGAAGCAGATTGTCTCATTTTTGCTCCATGGAACAGCTATAGATTCAAATCACAGACCTTTCGGTTATCAGCTAAATGCCTTAACCACTGCACCACCAGAACTCCTTACTAATCACTTTACAGAGGAGGAATAAGAGGACAGAATGGGTCTTGCTAAGGTCTTGCATTTAGAAAGCCATGGAGCTTAGAATAGAACCCAAGTCTCTCAACTTCCCAACTATTATTTTTTTCATACCCTACTCAGTATTTCCTACCACTCATCTGTCAGTTTGTCATACTGTTGTGGCTTGCATGTTGCTATGAGGCCAGAGGCTATGCCACCAGTATGTCAAATACCAGCAGAGTCACCCATGATGGACAAGATTCAGTGGAGCTTCCAGACTAAGAGAGACTCAGAAGAAGGAAGGGGTCATCCACTTCTCAAAGTATTGGCCAGTGAAAGCCTATGAATAGCAGTGAAACACTATCTGATATATTACTGGAAAATTTTATGAATTCCCTGAAACATTGTCTAATATAGTGCCAGAAGGTGAGTCCCTCAGGTCAGAAGACACTCAAAATATGAGTGAGGAAGAGCTGCCTCTTCAGAGTAGAGTTGAGCTTAATGTTGTGGATGGAGTAAAGCCTTCAGGACCTCCATTTGCTGATGTAGCATGATTCAAAGTGGGAAGAAACAGCTGAACACATCCATTAATAATTGAAACATGGTTATGTATGAAGTATGAATGTAAGAAAATTGTCGTCGTTGTTATGTGGAGTTGAGTCAGCCCTGATTCATAGTGTCCCTCCTTGGGTTTACAATGCAGTGTCACTATGGAAGTAGATTGCCCAGTCTTCCTTCTGAGGAGAGGCTGGGAAGTTTGAACCACCAGCCTTCTGGTTAGCAGTCAAGTGTCTCAGGCACAGAAAGTTGTTGTCAAAAATGAAATGGAATGCATAAAGAGCTATATCCTAGGCATTATAAAGAAACAATCTACTGCCATTGAGTCAGAACTGACTCATAGCAACCCCTCCTTGAGTTTCCAAGGCAGTATCACTATGGAAGTACAGTGCCCAACCTTCCTTCCAAGGAGTGGCTGGTGGGTTTGAACCACCAGCCTACTAATTAGCAGTCAAATGCCTTAAGCACTATGCCACCAGAACTCCTAG
>NW_006921862.1:2216256-2217009 GCF_000298275.1 Orycteropus afer afer
TGGTGGCTGCAATGATGAGCTCAAATATAGCAGGGATTGTGGGGCTGGCGCGGGATAGGGCAGTGTTTCGTTCTGCTGTGCATGGGGTCGCTATGGATCGGAAACGACTCGACGGTACTTAACAACAACAACAACAGTGCCCTTTTTCTGTTCAAACAACAGCCTCTTGGTCTATGTACAGGTTCCTTATGAGCACAATTAAGTGTTCTGGAATCCCCATCCTTCTCAATGTTATCAATTTGTTATGATCCACAGGATCAAATGCTTTGGCATAGTCAATAAAACACAAGTGAACATCTTTCTGGTATTCTTTGTTTTGAGCTAAGATCCATCTGACATCAGCAAATCATCCTTCATTCCACATCCTCTTCTGAATCCAACTTACATTTCTGGAAGTTTTCTTTCAATATACTGCTGCATTTTTTAATTATCTTCAGTAAGATTTTACTTGCATGTGATATTAATGATATTCTTCATTAATTTCCACATTCTGTGGGATCATCTTTCTTTGGAATGGATACAAATATGGATCTCTTCCAGTCAGTTGGCCAAGTAGCTGTCTTCCGAATCTCTTGGCATAACCAAGTGAGTGCTTCCAGAGGGGCATCCGTTTGTTGAAACATCTCATGGGTATTCCATCAATTCCTGAAGCCCTGTTCCTTGCCAATTCCTTCAGTGCAGCTTCAATTTCTTCCTTCAATCCCATTGGTTCTTGATCACATGCCACCTTTTGAAATAGATGAAGATTAACCA
>NW_006921862.1:2219064-2226842 GCF_000298275.1 Orycteropus afer afer
GTCCCTGGCCCCTCCACTTCTTCTCTTTCCTGGCTCTAGGGGGTTTGGGGCCCAGCCTTGCCTCCTGCCCCTTAGCTCGATCCTGCACTTCTGGAGGACATCACGCAGACTGAAATAAGTCAATTACAGAAGGACAAATACTGTATGAGCCCATTACTGTAAAAAGACAAAGAAGGGTTTGCTTGAGAAAGGGAACTCGCTTTGTAGATTACCAGGGTGGGGAGGGAAGAGGAGAGATTAATTTTGGGCTAGTTGGGGCCTACATGCTGACATGGGTAAGAGGAGGGATGGTATAGAAAGAGTCTTTGACCACCATGATAGCATTAGGAAAAGAGAGGACACCGAATTGTGCACATATGATATAGACGACAGATGCTAATACCAACCAGTGTGCCCACAATACTGCATTACCATTAACACCAAACACCAGGCTATACATAAAAGCATAAGCATCTGAGAAGATCAGATGAGTGTCAGTGAACAGGAACTCTGGACCAAGGATAGATTCAGTGGAAGCTAATCTTGCACAGATATCAGTGATACATAATACCCTTCAATCTTTACAGAAACAACAGAAGACAGACATAGAGTAATCTCTCACAGATATCCAGACACTGTGGGAGAGAGATCCAATGGATCTACCCACTCAGGACCATAGTATTGAGGGATACCAGAGTCAATTGGCACAACAAAATACATAAAATTCTTATTCCTCATCCTACACTGGTGAGTAGTGACTGGGGTCTCAAAAGCTTTCCAGTGGCCATCTAAGATGCAGCTAATGATCTCCTATCATTGGAAGTGAAGAAGAGTGCAAAAAAAAAGCAAGGGCATTTGGAAGCCATCAGCCCTAGGATATGATGGACCTCAAGACCAGAAGAACTAGATGGTGTCTGGCTACCAATGCCAACCACTCAGAAAAGGATCAAATCTGGAAATCCTGGATAGAGTGGGAGGAATAATGTGGAACAAAATCCAAAAAGACAATAATTACCAGAATTACTGGTCAGATGGAGTCTGGTGAGCCCTGCAATACTATGGTCCTGGGATACATTCTGGGCCTGGAATAAAACTCACTCCCAGGGGCTGGCTCTCAGCCCAATAGTAAACAAGATGTATACACAGACAACTCAATGCAGGGTGACACACCCACATATGCTATGGAAATGCATCCCTTGGAGCAATCCACCATGGGGCATCAGGGGGAGCATTCTCATGGAGAAAATGCAGGACACAAAGGAGTGCATAACTCTGAGGGGCACAGGGTGGGGCAGTTACTGGGCAGGGAGGGGAGGAGACTGGGTTAGGGTTGGGGATGGTAAATGGGGAGTGAAACTAAATGTACACTTAATGTTGAATGTAAAACAAACACTTAGAATAAAAAATAAAAATAAGATCATTGAGAGCATGCATCAGGGTTGTATCCTTTCATCATACTTATTCAATCTGTATGCTGAACAAATAATCTTAGTAGCTAGAGTATATGAAAAGGAATGTGGCAATAGAATCGGAAGAAAGCTCATTAATAACCTGTGATATGCAGATAACACAACGTTGGTTGCTGAGTGTGAATATGATTTGAAGCACTTAGTGATGAAGATCAAGGACTACAGTCCTCAGTATGGGTTACACCTCAGCATAAAGAAAAAAAAAAAAAAATCCTCACAACTGGACCAATAAACAACAGCACAATAAATAGAGAAAAGGTTGAAGTTGTCGCGGATTTCATTCTACATGTATCCACAATCAACACTCATGGAAGCAGCAGCCAAGAAATCAGATGATGTATTGCACTGGGCAAATCTGCTGCAAAAGACCTCTTTAAAGTGCTGAAGAGCAAAGATGCCACTCTGAAGGCTAGGTGTACCTAACCCAAGCCATGGCATTTTTGATGGCTTCATATGCATGTGAAAGCTAGACAATGAGTAAGAAAGACAGAAGTAGAATTGATGCCTTTGAATTGTGGAGTTGGCAAAGAATACTGCCAGAAGAATGAATAAATCTATCCTGGAAGAAGTGCAGCCTTAGAAGTGAGAATAATCAGACTTTGTCTCACCTGCTATGGTCATGTTGTCAGAAGGGACCATTCCCTGGAGAAGAATATCGTGCTTGGTAAACTGGAAGGTCAGAGGAAAAGAGGATGAGCCTCAATGAGGGGGACTGACACAGTGGCTGCACCGATGGCCTCAAGCACAGCAAGGATTGCGAGGAAGGCACAGGACCGGCGGTGCTTGTCATTCTGTTGTGTGTAGGTTCAAGATGAGTCAGAAGTGACTCGATAGCACTTAACCAAAAAAAAAAAAAACCTTAATAAAACAGTGGTTATTATTATTTCACAAAGAAGACCTTAAAAATAAAGTGACAGTCAAGCTGACAAAGAGGTAACAGATAGTTATAACCTGCAAAGTAAAAGTAAAAATCAGCGAACCAATCAACGTACCAACCAACAAAGCTGGAAACAAATAGATAAGTTAGTAAGATAGTGAAAGCTAGAACACTTTGCAACTGGAATCTACTGTAACTGAAACAGTTGGAAGAACCAGAGATATTATCCACTCTGGAACATTTTATATCTTACTTTAAGAGGGTATTCCACTCCCCGCTCCCAAGCGTTCTTACAACTGTATCCTTAGAAATGTGGCTGTCATAGTTTTCCTCCAATCCAATGGCTTTGCTGTTGATAATGACATCACTGAGTGCCTTCTCCATCACATATTTTTACATGTTACCAATAACTATAAATTATGGCACATGAGATCTACAAGGAACCAATAAGCAGATGCTGAAAGAAACAAGGACCTTCTCCTAGAGCCAACAGAGAGAGGAAGTCTTCCCCTAGCCCTCAATTCAGACTTTTAGCCTCCTAAAGTCTGAGAAATTAAATTTCTGTTTGTTAAAGTCACACACTTTGATTATTTCTGTTATAGCAGTACTAGATAACTAAGACAGAGGGAAACCTATAAATATTTAAAGTCCTGAGCTAAGTGCTTGATTTCAGCTGTACTCCACAAACTTACACACACATGCTTCTAAGCCCACTTTCTGGTAGAATGAGATATTGTGACCATGAGTGCTAGTGATCAACTGGAGAGCAGTCACTCTTGCTGGAGAACATGTGCTGGTCTGTGCATCTCATCTTGTTGGGAGACCTGCTGCTTCCTGAGCCCAGGCAAAGCTATATATATCCTATTGAAGACACATCCCACATTAGGGCTGATGTGGGTGCTTCGTGAACACTTTTATTTGTTTATTGTCTGTCTCTTCCTTCCACACCAAAGCCCATGGTACCCTCTTCATTGGAAGAGATAAAGGTGAGAATCCCACCACCACCATTTATGGAATCTTACTTACTTCCTCCTCCATAGATATTTGGGCTAGTCTGCTTGTCTTCTGGCTGGATGACCTCTCTTATCTATAATTCCTTATTCTAATAAGATACAAAGATACTATTTGCTATGTCTATAAGTTTAGTATTTCATCCTTTGGTTTTCCTTGTAATATATAGCACATTAATATATAATATAAACTACCAAACTACATAATGAATATCTTTTATTGAATAAATGAATAAACTCTGAAGTTGCATTTGAGAAAACAACATAATTCCTCCACTTTTCTTCTGGGATATTTTTTCCTAAGTAAATCACTTAGCTTCTTGTTCAGGTATCTGTTCACACTACACCATAGACTGATTTTGCAGCAGCACCTGCCGATGTCAGATGTGGAACAGAGAGTTTTACTCTCACATGTACAGACTTAAGTAGTCGACTGCCCACTGGGCATCTCTATTTGGATATCCAAAAAGCTTCTGAAACATAGCATGTACAATCATCTCTTGATTTTCTTTCCAACATTACCTATTTCTTCTGCCTGCACATCTAAGCTATTGACAACTGTAAGGTCCCTGGGTGGCATCAACAGTCATTTGTGCTTGAAAACTAACCTAAAGGTTGGTGGTGAACCCACCCAAAAGCACTGCAGAAGAAAGGACTGGCAATCTGGTTACAACCAAGTAAACTAATCAATGCCAACAAGTGTTTTTATTTTTCTAGTTACTCTGACCAAGGACCTTGACTTCTTTCTTTCATATCCAATAATCCATCTGTTAGCAAATACTATTTGTTCTGGCTTTAAAATATACCTAGAAATGGACCACCTCTCACCATCTCCACTGTCAAACACCCAGCATCTCTCACCAGGATTATTGGAATAGCTTCCTGCAGTTCAGTGAATTGCTTAATGTCACCCTTCTAGCCATAGTCCTCCATTTTGTGATGTATTGTAAATCCTAGCCTCTATGCCTTAGGTTATGGTCCCATTTTGGGGTGAATTGTCTGTTGCATTGATGAGACAGGATTAAAGTTGGATGTATCTTGATTCCTGTTTTGCTGGAGGGTGTAACTCAATACACTTACTTTCCTTGTGAATGATTTGGCAAAGTTTGCTCTCTTGTTCTGGACCCTGCATCTGGTTTGTCACATCTCACCCCTGGGCATGATATAGCAGCTAGTGTTCAGCCTGCTGATCTGGGTTCTTCAGCCCTTGCAACCACATGGAATCCTCAAGACATAGCCTGACCCACGGATTTGGGACCTTCCAGCCTCCACCACAATATGAGCTCTTTCTCTGGTAGGTTGTGAGTTCTGTGAGACCTTACAGCAAAATACAGAACCCTAAGACAGGAGGGAGAGTATTTATCAGAGGAAGAGGAATTGATGTTAGAGATGATGGAGTAGTACAGTAGTTGATGGACATTCAGGACATCTTTAACCTCTACCTCATTGGGATCAGCCTTGTGTTCATCCTTCTAAAAGTAATTATTAGAGCATGTGGTAGTTAAAGTTTTATGTCAGCTTGGTTGGGCCTGGTTGAGTGGCTGGGAAGCTGGATGTAGTATTGCCCATGATGAGACTGGTAATCAACTCCATGGTGGAATCTGCTACGAGCAGCTGAATAGCTGCTTTAGGGATGTGGTCTGCTTCCCGTATATAAGAAGCAGCTTTGGGAATGGTCTCTAGCTTGTGGCACACTTGAACTCTGCATATAGCCATGTCATTGTTCAGCAGCCTGCCATGCTCTGCTGACCTTGGGACTTTCAATGGACTTGAATTAACAGCCTTTCATGTAGTTTGGTAACATCAGGACTGTGCCCTTCTCCTTGTCAACCTTGGGCCTGTCAGACCCAGCAGACAGCAGCTGTCTGAGTGAAGAAAAGCCTCCACTTCAGTGGGCCGGGAGCAAGAGGCAGAGCTGAAGCCAAGATTGAGGGGCCTTCACCCAGCCTCTAGAGCCTGGCACTTTGAACTTGGACTTAAAGCCTCCAAATTTTAAGAGAATAAACTCCTGCTTATTCTCTCCTTTAAAGCCATCCCATTTGTGGTATATTCTCAGAGTGGCACTAGGTAACTGGAACACAGCACTTCCTAAGTGGACTCCTTGCTTCCACTCTGACCTCCTATAAACTATTTCCAACACAGTCATCAAAGTGGTTCTCTTAAAATATAAGTCAGGTCATTTCACTCTTCTGGTAAAAATCTTCAAAAGCCTTCTACTATCACTTGAAACAAATGCAAATAATTTTTATAATATGACTCCCCCGTTACTTCTGAAAATTTCCTTCCTACTACTTCACCCCTTGCTCACTCTGCTTTAGCCACATTGATCTCCTTGCAGTTCCTTCACCATGGCTAGTACATTCCACAAGAGTCTTTCCATCCATTCACCCATCATTCACTGGTTGGCTCCTTCATCTTCTTAAGATCATTTCACAAACATCTCCTTTTAAATAAGAACTCGCTTGCCCACTGTATGTAATATTGCATCTGACCCATATCCCTACCTACACACGTCAATCTCATTTTCCTGTTCATTTTTTCTCATACCAAAAACCAAATCAAACTCGCTGCTGTTGAGTCGACTTGACTCCTAGCAACCCCTCCTTGGGTTTCCAAGGCAGTATTTCTATGGAAGTATATTGCCCAATCTTCCTTCTTGTGGGTATGAACCATCAGCCTTCTAGTTAGCAGTCAAATGCCTTAGGCACTATGCCACCAGAGCTCCCAATTTTTCTCATAGTATGTGTTTTGCTTACTTAGTGCCACTCTGACAAGAATATACCACAAATGAGATGCTGGAACAAACAGGAGTCTATACTCTTACAGTTTGGAGGCTTTAAGCCCATGTTCAAAATGCCAGGCCCTAGGGACTGGGTGAAAGCCCCTCAACCTCGGGCTTCAGCTCTGCCCCCTTACCCACTGGAACTAGAGGCTTTTCTTCACTCAGATAGCTGCTAGCTGCTGTGAGTGACAAACCCAGGTTGACAAGTAAAAATGCATAGTCCCAATGTTACCAAACCATATGGCAGGCCATTCATTCAAGTCCATTGCAAGTCCCAAGGTCAGCAGAGCATGACAGGCTGCTGAACAACGACATGGCTACATGTAGGGTTCAAGCGTACCATACACTAGAGACTGTTTCCCCAAGGCTTCTCCTTATGTACAGGAAGCAGACCACATCCTTAAGGCAGCTACTCAACTGCTCACAGTAGATTCCATCATAGAGCTGATTATCAGTCTCATCATGGGGAATACTACATTCAGCTGCCCAGCCACTCAACCAGGCCCAGCCAAGTTGAAACACAAACTTAACTACCACAGTATATATTAAATGACCTAATATGTAACGTATTTATTTATTTTTTATTTTGATTGTGATTTGGATGAAATTTACAGAGAAAATTCATTTTCCATACAGTAGTTCATACACATTTTGTCTCATGACATTGACTATAATTCTCCACAATGTAACAATTCTCTTCTCACTTCTTCCCTGTAGTTACCTCTTCTCTATGTCCCTTCCCTGCCATGCACTTCTGACCCCCATGCTGTCTCCCTGTGCATACACTGTCCCAAGTAGTGTATCTACCTGATGTAAATGTTCAGCCCATACGTCTGTCTGTTATTTGTCTGGAAGCCACAGAAGTGAGTTCAATTTGAGACCTGAAGGGTATCTAGGGGCCATAGTTTTAGAGTTTCACCAGACTCTATCAAACCAGCAAACCTGGTCTTTTTTTTTTTTTTAATGATTTTGAGTTTTGTTCCATATTGCTCTCCTACTATATCCAGGATCTCCTACACTGATCTCCCTCTGAGTAGTTGACAATAGTAGCTGGGCACCATCTAGTACTTTTGGTCTCATGGTCATATAGGCTGACGATCATATGGTCTACCAGTCTATTGGACTAACTGTTTCCATGCTTCTTTGGTTTTCTTCATTCTTCTTTGATCTGGATGAAGAGAGACATATTATTGCATCTAGATGGCCACTTACAAGCTTTTAAAACCCCAGTTTCTACTCATCTAAGTAGGATGTGGAACAATGATTTTGTGTAGTATGTTGTGACAATTGGGCTTGATGTCCCCTACAACCATGGTCCTGAGTCCATAGGTCCAACTACTCACTCCCTCTGAGTAGCTGGCTGTGGCCAAGAAGTCACCACAACCTTGTCCCTTGTTAGCTCTGCTATATACCTGGACATTCATACAGCACATACAAACAAACTTGTAGAAACATCATCTGCCAATACTATACATGGTCTTATACACACTCCTCCCTGCACAGACATACCTGATCATTCAGCCTGTCCACCCATCTATCCACCCATAGATCAATGTTTGCCATCACTGACAATGCAGTATTGTATATGCAAAAGGGTTCATCTTTGTTGTCTGTACCTCACATGTACCTCTCTATGTCTTCCTCTTCTTCATTGCCACCAT
>NW_006921862.1:2226942-2241888 GCF_000298275.1 Orycteropus afer afer
TTTTTTTTACTTTTGTAAATAGTGCTGCAAAGAACATGGGTGTGCCTATATCTGTTTTTGTCTTGACTCTCACCTCTTTAGCATATATTCCTAGTAATGGGATTGCTGGATCAAGTGGTATTTCTAATTCTAACATTTTAAGGAATCACCATACTGCTTTCCACAGTGTTTGTATCATTTGACAGTCCCACCAGCAGTGTATGAGAGTCTCAATCTCTCCACATCCTTGCCAGCATTGTTATTTTCTGTCTTGCTGAACTTTTCTACTAGTGCTGGGGCAAGATGGTTATCTCATTGTTGTTTTGATTTGCATCTCTCTAAGGGCAAATGATCGTGAACATTTCTTCATGTGTTTGTGGTCCTCCTGAATTTCCTCTTTGGTGAAGTGTCTATTCCTATCTTCTGCCCATTTTTCACTTGGATTTTTTGTCTTTTTGTTGTTGAAGTGTTGTAATTTTCTATAAATTTTAGAGATAAGTCCTTTGTCAGATATGTCATTGCTGAATATTTTTTCCAAATCTGTTGGTTCTCTTTTGACTCTGTTGGAGAAGTCTTTGGAAGGACATACAAATTTAATTTTCACAAGGTCTCATTCATCTACTTTATCTTCTGCTGTTTGTGCATTTGGGTTATGCTTGATAGTCTTTTTATGCCATATATTAAGGCCCCTAAAATTGCCCCTATTTTTTCCTTGAGGAACTTTGTAGTTTTAGGTTTCACATTTAGGTATTTGGGCCATCTGTAGTTAGTTTTTTGTGTATGGTGTGAGGTATGGATTTTGTTTCATTTTTCTGCAAATGGATCTCCAGTTTTGCCAGTTCCATTTGAAAGAGAAAATCTCTTCCACATTTAATGGATTTCAGCACTTTGTCAAAGATCAGCTAACCACAGTTCGATAGATCTATTGCTGGGTTCTCAATTCTATTCCTCTGGTCTACATGTCTGTCATTGTACAAACACCAGACTGTTTTGACTACTGTGACTGTATAGTAGGTTTTGAGATCTGGGAGTGTTATACCTCCTACTTTGTTCTTCTTCAATAGTGCTTTTCTCATCTGAGGTCTCTTTTCTTTCCATATAAAAGTAGTGATTGGTTTTTCCATATCCTTAAAGAATGTTGATGGGATCTGGATTGGGATTGCATTTGAATGGATAAATTACTTTGGGAAGAATTGACATTTTCACATTGTTCAATCTTCCTATCCATGAGCATGGTATATTCTTCCATTTATATAGATCTCTTATGGTTTCTTCAAGTAGTGTTTTGTAGTTTTCTTTATACAGGTCTTTTGTGTCCCTGGTAAGATTTATTCCCAAATACTTTGGGTTTTTTTTGTAGGTGTTGTAAATGGTATTGATTTCCTTATTTCCTTTTCGGCAATCTCTTTGCTGGTGTAGAGGAATACAACTGATTTTTGTATGTTGATCTTGTATTCTTCCACAGTGCTGAATCTTTCAATTAGTTTCAGTAGTTTTCTTGTTGAGTCTCTTGGGATTTCTATGTATAGGATCATATCATCAGCACATAGGTATAGTTTTACTTCTTCCTTACCAATTTGGATGCCTTTGATATCCCTTTCTTATCTTATTGCCCTGGCTAGGACTTCTAATACAATGTTGAATAGAAGTGATGCATAACACGTACCGTACTTGTTTTATTTATTGTCTCTATTGCCATACTAGTATGTAAGCTCCAGAGAAGACCCACTATTTCTGGCTCTCTATCACACTATGCTGGCCTCTATTATTTTCTGTATAATCTCACTTCTCTCTAAGTATTGGTAGGTCCTAATACTTTGTGGGTGAATCCTCAAGAGAATCTGCTGCAGATAAGAAGTGAAATTAAGACAAAAAGTGGAAGTTCTAGCTTCCATTCAAGGATAATGGAAGAGTAACTTTGGAGACTATATAGACTGTAATGCTACCACATAGGAAGTCATACCTGTGGATTCATCTAATGTGCTCATCTGGGAGAAAGGAGTTAGGCATGTTACATGAAGAAAAGGCTGATGGATCAGTTGGATGTAGAAGGAATATACATACTACAGAGAATTTCTGACAGTTATGAAAATATATTGTCCAAAATTTACTTGTTTTTTTTCTTTCTGATACTATCAATTTTAATAGCTTTTAATTTTTGCAGAGTGTTCAAAGTGTCTCAGTAACTCTATGCCTCAAAGGAGAATGTATTATCTTTTCCACACAATATTCTATGCATTGTTAAAACTAAAAATATGAGGGAAAAAATGCACATTGTACAGTGCATTCTCTAGAATGCTTTAGAAGATTTAGAATGACACCAAAAAGAAATGTACAAAATGTACATCACCTAGGAGACAACCACAGTTTTGTCCTTGGAATTTAAATACAAATGGAAAAGATAAGAAAATGAGAATTCTTAGTGCAATATAGTGCAGTGGTTGGGGGAATAGAGTTTGGGGTCAAACAGAACAGGAATTGAATCCTTACCCCAAGATTCAATAGCTGTGTATAGTCAATAACTACTAATCTCACCTATAGGTCACTATGATTCTGAATCACCTCCAAAGCAATGTGTTTGATTTTGGTGGTTTTTACATCAAACTGTTGGGTGTTGTAAATGAAATATACATGCAAAATATTTAGGACAAAAAAACAACTGCACTCACTGTCTTCAATTCAGTTCCTACTCATAGTAAACCCCCTTTTGTTTCCAAGGTGGTAAATCTTCACAGAAGTAGATTGCCTCATCTTCCTTCCATGGAGCAGCTAATGGGTTTGAGCCACCAAACTTCTGGTTAGCAGTCAAATGCCTTAGGCACTGTGCCACCAGAACTCCTTAATATTTAGCTCAGTGTCCATTAAATGATAGCTCTGGTAGTATAATGCCTAAGGCATTTGGCTGCTATCCAGAATGCTGGAGATTCAAATCCACCAGCCACTCCTCGGAAAGAAGGTTGGGCAATCTACTTCTGTAGTGACCGCCTCCGAAATCCAAGGAGGGGTTGTTATGAGTCAGATCCGATTCTATGGCAGTGAGTTTGGTTTTTTTGGTTTGATATACACTTGCTATCTATACCTGAGATTTATTTTCAAGCATTGTGAAAAGACATCCAATGAAAAGGAGAATCAGCTTCCTGTTGTAAAACTGCTCAGAACCTCCTTTCAGGCAGTTATCTGAGTGTGCTTGTTGACAGTAACTACTACTGTAGGAAAAGAATCATTCACAGTCTTCCTGATTCACTACAGTATCACTTCCCATCATTATCCTTTTCATCTTTCTTGACTATAAATATATAATCTAATGATCCTTTCATTTAACTAGCTCCTTTGATGATAGGATTTTCAAAGTGCTTTTCAGTCATTCATCAGTTAGCCAGATCCACCCATTTTTCTAGAGTTAATCACTGAAACATTTGGAAATCTTTGAAGAATAGGAAATTCCCTCCAATTTTTTAGAGGTGATAGAGAAGCAGCCTTACCATTTTCAAAGCATCAAACAGAGAAAGAGAAATGCTATTTCAGAAATTAAACTTATTACTGTTTCTTTACTAATTTTGTTTGTTTGCAAATCTCCTGGAAAAAAATTGTACATGTGGTTTGACCAGGGTCCATGTTTTGACAATGAGTTCCTCCTGAAACCTCTGCCTCCCTATTTTAATTATCTTCTACTTTAAGCCCTGGTCTCATGAATTCTGATCCCTCCTATCACCATCTCCTCTTTTATTTTATACCATGACAAACTGTTATCCTGTTGAGCATTCTGTTTCTCCCCTAAGTAGGCGGGACTGACAATTAGATACAGTGAATTAAAAATTTCCCAGATAAAAGGAAACATCCACTTTTAAATGAACTAGGACCTTGATTGGGTCTGAACTTCGGGTGACAATTGGAAAAGGGAATTTGACTGTCAACAAAAAAGGCATGTTTAAATTAAGAATTTTCACTTCATTATTATAGAGAGTAATGATTGCTTGGTTCTGGAGATTGTTTGCTAGGTACTTAAGGAGACTCTCCTATTGGGAAGCTCTTCTCAGAATCTGACCTTTGCCATTCTTGAAGATGATGAGAAAGAAATGTGCTATTTTCCTTGACTTGCATAGTGCTTAAGAAAATAAGAGGATCTTTTGCAGCTGCAGAAAATGTGTTCCTTTTCAGAAATATTTATTATGGAAAAGGAGTGTGCAATCATTGCTGTTCCCTCTTGTAAAAATGGTGTTGAGACATCATCTGACCTCCTCTAACTTCAAAAGGTGGGAAGAAGATTAAATTCAACATCAACAGTCCAAGGCTGATTCTTATGGTGCAGAGGTCATACATGTCTCCACCCTTCAAACTTCTTACCAGTTCTTAGACCAATCATCCCTCTCACGGCATGCTCTATCTCTCTGCTGGGTTTGATAATTCACTGCAATGGTTACAAAGGACTCACAGATAATACTTACAATTATGGGATTTATTAGGGAAGTAACAAGTTACAATTCAGGATCAGGAATACTCAGGATACCCTTCTTTAATCAGGACAGCCTCTTCTCAGCTGTGCCGAAGCAGGCCTCTCTCTGGTTTCTGCCTCTCTGTTCTGTGGCCCCTTGGCCTCTGTCCTGCTCAGGCAAAGGTTACAAAGTTCTTTTAGCTCTACAGATATGTTCCCAGAGAGGCACCTCACTCTTCCTGCAGGCCTCCTGCCCCAAAGAACTCAGCTTTCCTGCTTTGTGGGCAGGAAGCTCATTGTGCTATATCCTGCCTAGTCTTCAGCCAGGTCTATTATCACCGTTTGTCTGTCCCTGCTTCTTGCCATCTCAGCAGAGCGTTACAGCTCTCTCTCCGTCTTCTGGGTTGAGGAGGTTCAGCACAGGAATTGTAGGTCTGAAAGATTCACTCCACTGCTGACTTTTCTTTGACGGTAGTGAGGGCCTCCCTTTCTGCCTCTGGGATGGCTTATTTTAAGCCTAGTAGTATGGCATAACTGACCAATCCCCATATTAGGGTTCTGTTGTTGTTGTTGTTGTTATGTGCCGTCGAGTCAAACCCGACTCATAGCGTTGGGTTTCCGAGGCAGTATCACTACGGAAGTAGGATTGCCCAACCTTCCTTCCGAGGAGTGGCTGGTGGGTTTGAACCACCAGCCGTCTGGTTAGCAGGCAAGTGTCTTAGCCACTATGCTATACACATTATTTCCATGGTTCCACTCCCAAAATGATGCAATACACCTTATTTACATTATTAGGAAGCTATCCAATCCTGCTGGTGAACCACAACCAACTTACATTTACATAGTCCCACCCAGTCATCTAGCGGGAGTCACAAAAACTGTGCCTAGAAGGGCCATATGAAGTAATTCAGTGCATTTTATTTCTGCTGAGAATCCACACCCCAAGGTTGGGTGGCACTCTCCTCATCATCTCATCATTTGGTTTAAGTCTCTTCTCAAATGCCCCATCCCTTCTTATATCATTCTTTGTGGAACACATCACAACTTGTTCATTGCATTGTATAGTTTTGTGGGGTAGCCAAAGCATCTCTTAGAAGTGAGAATGATGAGACTTTGTCTTGCTCACTTTGGACCAATAGCTGGAGAAAAACATCATGCATGGTAAAATGGAGGGCCACCAAAAAAAAAGGGAGACCCTCAATGAGATGGAATGACACAGTGGTTGCAACGATGAACTCAAACAACAACGACTGTGAGGATGGCACAGTACCAGGCCACATCTTCTTCTGTCATACATAGGTTGTTCTGAGTTGGACCTGACTGAAGACATCTAACAGCAACAACAGCATTTATTGTCTGTCTCCTCTCCTGTAATGTGAACTTTTACGAGAGTATGGATTTGAGATGTGTACTGCCCCAACCCTAGCCAATAATCATTAAATGAATTGAACAACTGTCTTAGTCTAAAGGAGCAAATCCAATGAAGTATATATATATATATATATGCACATACATAGAAAGAGATTTACTTCAAGGAAATGGCTCATACAATTGTAGAGGATAACAAGTTCTAAATCTGTGGATCAAGTGTCAGACTGAAGATCTCTGCTGGATCACATGGTTGTAGGGCCTGATGAACTCAAAATTTTGACAAACTCTGCTGCCTCCCACCAGGAAGGAAGATGGGGCAATCTACTTCCATAGTGATACTGCCTCAGAAACCCAAGGAGGGGTCACTATGAGTCGAGTCCGACTCGATGGCACATAACATAACCGCTGCCTCCCAGGGTTTCAGGGCCCAGTGAATCAAAAATCTACAGGTTAACCAACAGGCTGAAGACTTCTGCAGGCTTATATCCCAAGAACTGGAGGTTAGGCAATGAGATGAATGCAGAGTTAAGAGGGCCAGCAAGCTGTGGGGAACATCTATTTGTATACTTAGAGGCAGACCACACCCTGCAGGGAAACTTCCCTTTCAAATGAATGGCTGCTTACAACAGACCACAAAATGAAAAGTGATTACATGTCTAACAAATCACTGAAAATTATAGCCTAACCAGATTGACACATAACATTAACTATCACAATGAATTTAAAGGAGATGGTGGGAAGGCGGAGTTAAAGACTTGTGATGTAAAGTAATGAGATAGATACAATTAGCTGATCTGGAGGCTATAGGGCCTGGTTTCAAATAATTTTATTAAAACTTGATACTTCTTAAGAACCTAGTTTCTGACACTGTGCTAATAAGAAGCAAGAATAATCATAATCTACAAATAGTCTTAAGAATATCTTGAGTTTTCAGAAAGTAGTTTAAATTATCTGCCAGGATGACCTGCCTACTATTCTTGTCTTCCTCAACCCAGGCAGAAAGAAGTGTTGAGATCACTGAACATCAAAACATAAGGGAAGGATTGGGCACTGGCTTTATTGGGGATGTTAGGGGCTGGGCGAATGGCACATGGTGAGGTTCTCAGGTCGCTGGTGGTGGTAGTAGCATGATACGATGACAACTGAAGATAAAAATTATCTAAAGGCAATAGTTTCAGGTGTTCATCCACCCTCCCATGGCTTCAGAAAGTCTGGAGTCCATGAAAATTTGAAATTCTGTTCTACTTTTTCTCCCTTTTGATCAGGATTCTTCTATAGATTCTTTGATAAAATGTTCAATGATAGTAGCCAGGTACCATGTTTTTTTTGGGGTCCCATGGCAAAGGAGGCAGCTGTTCATGGAGGTATTTAGCCACATATTCCATATCCTCTTCCTAGTCTTGGTTCTCCTTCTGCCTCTGTTGGTTTAGATAAATAGAAATGAATCGGCATGCCTTGGATAGCTGCTTGAAAGCTTTTAAGACTCCAGACACTACATGACTTGCTTGGAGATAGAACAGAAGCACTAAACATTTTGTTAGGCCAATTAACTGGGAACCATGCCCCTAAACCTCCAAGCCAAGGAACCAAATCCCATGAGGTTTTTACCTAAACAGCTTCAGCAGCTATGCTCTTTTTTTTTTTTTTTTTGTCTTGTCATTGTTGTAACTATAGCTATCACATAATTTTTTTAAAAAAAAAAACATTTCATTGTGTTTTAGATGGAGCTCTAGTGATGCTGTGCCTAAGGTATTTGACTGCTAAGCAGAAGATCGGTGATTCAAACCTACCAGCCACTTTGTAGAAGGAAAATGGAGCAATCTAGTTCCGTAAAGAATTACTGCCTCAGAAAACCCATAGGGATCACTATGAGTTGGAATTGACTTGACGGCAGTGAGTTGTTGTTGTTTTTTTTTTTAATTGTGTTTTGGGTGAACGTTTACAGAGCAACTTAATTTTCCATTCAACAATTCATACACATTTTGTTTTGTGATACTGATTGCAATCACCACAATGTAACAGCACTCCTCCTACTTGCTCTATCTGTTTTCTGTTTCCATTCATACTTCTTTCCTATCCCTTCCTGTTTCTGGGCTTTATCCTTGAGAAAATGCTGCCCTTTTGATTGTTCTTAGGAGTGCCTACCTCCCTGGTGTTATTGTTCACTTTCTAGGTCTGTCTATTTTGGGCTGAAAGTTGAGCCATGGAGTTGAATTCATTTCCAGGCTTGAAGGGTGAGCCAGGGCTATAGTCTTAACGGTTCCAACAGACCCTGTCAGACCAGTAGGCCTGGTCTTTTTTTATTATATTGAGTTTTGGTCCACATTTTTCTCCAACTCTATCCCACTTCTATTGTAATATCACATAATTTTTGCCAGTTTGTCTTTTTACGGGTGCACAACTTATTGACAGCCATTACAATAATTGACTGTGCAACCTTACCCTTACCCAATGTGATTTTTCCATCACTATTATGCTCCCCCTCCCTCCCACCCCTGGTCTGTATACATTACTTTTTCTTAGCTTTTCATATAAATGAGGTTATACAATATTTGTCCTTTTGTGATTGATTTATTTCACTTAACATAATGTCTTCAATCTCCATTTATATTGTAGTATGTGTTAAAACTTGTTTCTTCTATTGGCTCAGTATTATTCCATTGTATGTATGTACCACACTTTGTTTATCTGTTCATCTATTTATTAGCATTTAAGATGTTTCCATATCTTGGCTGTTGTGACTAGTGCTGGAATGAACACTGATGCACAAGTCTCTGTTTAAGTCCCAGTGTGACCTATTCTATCACTCTAATTAAAATAGGGAACTACGTACCCAGCCCTATCTATCCTCCTATTCTACTTTATTTTATAGACATTTCACATTACTTGGTTCCATAATCAGCACCAATGGAAACAGCTGTCAGGAAATCAGACAATGTATTGCACTGGGAAAATCTGCTGCAAAAGACCTCTTTAAAGTGCAGAAGAGTAAAGCTGTCTCTCTGAAGACCAAGTAAGGTGTGCCTAACCCAAGCCATGGTATTTTTAATGGCTTCATATGCATGTGAAAGCTGGACAATGAATAAGGAAGACTGAAGAAGGGTTGATGCTTTTGAGTTATGGTGTTGGTGAAGAACACTATGGATTGCCAGAAAAACTAACAAGTCTGTCCTGGAAGAAGTGCAACCAGAATGCTCCTTGGAAGCAAGAATGTCCAGGCTTGTTCTCAGCTACTTTGGTCATATTGTCAGAATGGAATATTCCCTGGAGAAGGATATCATGCTTGGTGAAGTGGAGTCAGTGAAAAAGGGGAAGGCCCTCAATGAGAAGGATTGACAACAGTGGGCCCAGGTATAGCAAGGATTGTGAGGCTCATACAGGACCAGGCAGTGTTTTGTTCTGCCTGGTTGTTGTAAGTTGGAGCTGACTTGATAACTCCTAACAATAACAACAACTATGTGTGTGTGTGTGTGTGTGTATTTATTTATATATATTTTATATATATATACCAAAACCAAACCAAACACACTGCTGTCGTGTCAGATCTGATTCATAGCAACCCCCTCCTTGGGTTTCCGAGGCAGTATCTCTATAGAAGTAGATTGCCTAGAGTTGGACCCAACTCATAGCAACCCCTCCTTGGGTTTCCCAGGCGATATCACTATAGAAGTAGATTGCCCAACCTGCCTTTCAAGGAGTGGCTGTTGGTTCAAACCACCAGCCTTCTGGTTAGCAGTCAAGTGCCTCAGGCACTATGCTACCAGAGGTCCTATATATATGGTTTGAATCCAGCCAGAGGTGCCTTGGAAAAAAAGTCTAGTGATCAACTTCTGAAACTCTTGAAAAGACCATGGAATGCATGCAGTTCTACTCCACAGCACACTGTGTTGCCATAAGTAAGAACTAACTCAACAGCAACTTTTAATTTTTTAAAAATATACTGTACAAAGTACTTATATACTATGACATTATGTATTTGTCTGTGTTTCCTGCTAGAATTGAAGTCCATAAGGACCAGAATATTTAGTACCTGCAATGTGTCGTTGCTATTAGATACCATCAAGCGTGCTCTGACTCATACTGACCTTATGTACAACAGAACAGAACAGAACAGAACTGCCCAATCCTAAGTCATCCTCACAATCCTATGCTTGAGTCCCTTGTGGAAGCCACTGTGTCAATCCATCTCTCTGAAGGTCTTCCCATTTTTTACTGCCTCTCTACTTTACCAAGCATGATATCCTTTTCCAGGGTTTGGTCTCTTCTGACAGCAGGACCAAAGTACATGAGGTGCAGTCTGGCTATTTTTCTAAGGAGCATTCCAGCTACACTTCTTCCAAGACAGATTTATTCATTCTTTTGGTAGTCCATGATATTTTCAGTATTCCTTGCCAACACTACAATTCAAATGCATCAATTCTTTGTCTTCCTTATTCGTTGTCCAGCTTTCACATGTATATGAAGCTATTGAAAACACCTTGGCTTGGTTCAGGGGCACCTTAGTCTTCAAAGTGACATCTTGGCTCTTCAGTACTTTAAAGAGGTCTTTTGCAGCAGATTTGCCCAGTGCAATATGTCATCTGATGTCCTGACTGCTTCTTCCACAGGCATTGATTATGGATCCAAGCAAAATGAAATCCCTGACAATTTCAATCTTTTCTCCAGTTATCATATTGTTGCTTATTGGTCCAGTGTGAGGATTTTTGTTTTTCGTGTTGAGATGTAATCCATACTGAAGACTGTAGTCTTTGATTTTCATCCATAAGTGCTTCAATTCATTGTCACTTTCAGCAAAGAAGGTTGTGTCATCAGCATATCATAGGTTGTTAATGAGTTTTCCTTCAATCTTGATGCTGCATTCTTACTCATATGGTCCAAGTTCTCAGATCATTTGCCCAGAATACAGATTGAATAAGTATGGTTAAAGGACACAACCCTGGCACAAACCTTTCCTGATTTTAAACCACACAGTATCCCCTTATTCTGTTTGAACAACTGTCTTTTGGTCTATATACAGTTTCCTATCTACACAGATAAGGAACCAGGAGCCAGGGATGATGGCTGGAACAGGTAAGGAGGGGAGAGGTCCCAGGCAGGAAGTAGATAGCCCAAACTTCCTTCCGAGTAGTGGCTGGTGGGTTTGAACTGCTAGCCTTCTGGTTAGCAGTCAAGTGTCTTAGGCACTATGCTACCAGAGCTCCTTTTGAAAGTTATGTAATTTAAAAAGAACAATGGCCTCAATAAAGTATATCATCATCATATAATTAGATTATTGAAGGAACTTAGTTATTTTTAGGTTAACCACTTAATTATTATTCTTTAGTTAATTGTCTAACTTTGAAAAAGTCATTAACGTCACTGAACATCCATTTGCTCTTCTGTAACATGAGAGTCAGAGAGGTGAAAGAACTGAGGTCCCACTAGACACAGACACTGTTCTACGTGTAGTCTCTCTAGGAGTAAATTTGTGCCATCCAATATTTTCATGGTGCAAGAAGTTTAAAGATCTTCATTTAGACCCATGCTGAGAAAGGCTAAGGCTCTGTAAATGACCACAAAGTACCAGATAAGCCAGGCCTACCAAGTCAGCCTTCATTTTGGCTAAATTGAGTTTCATGTGTTGGCCCTCTGTCAACTTGTTTCTATATGTTTGTTCTTTGTTTGTCATGAGTATTCTTTCCTTTCACACTTTCTTTCCTTTACCCTCCTTTCTTTTCTCTCCCCTTTCTCTTCCTTTTGAAGGTATTGCACTGGCCCTGTCTAGCAGCTCTGGGCCTTAGGGACCCTACTATTCAAGATGTGAAAAGCTACATGCTTATTTAGCTCTAAGCATTATCCTATGAACAATAAAATTATAAAGAGAATATTAAGAACACTTTTATACAAATGTATCTCACAGCTTAGATCAAGCAGAGAAATACTTTAAAAGCACAACTTACCAAAATTGACACTAAATGAAAGATCTTAATAGACCTATGTCTGCCAAAGAATTTGAGTTCATAATCAAAATCCTTCCCATAAAAAAAAAAAACTCCAGGCATAAATGCCTTCACCGGTTAATTCCATCACAAATTTAAGGAGGAAATGATATTGTATTTACACAGAATTTTTCAGAGAATAAAGAGGAACACTTCCCAATATACTTGATGATATCAGCCTGACCTTAATACCAAAATATGATAGGGACATTATAAGAAAAATAATATTCCCTTATCTCCCATGAACATCAACTCACAATTCCTAAACACAGTAGTACCAAATAGATTACAATCATATAGAAGCAGCACAATGCATCACAACCAAGTAAAATTCATTTCAGGGATGCGATGATGGTTTAATATTTTAAAATCAATCAATATATTTAAGCACAGTCACTGAAAAAAAAAGACTTATTATCTCAATGTTTTTTTTTTTGTTGTTATTTGCCATCGAGTCGGCCCCGACTCATAGCGACCCCTCCTTGGGTTTCCAAGGCAGTATCGCTACGGAAGTAGGACTGCCCAACCTTCCTTCTGAGGAGTGCCTGGTGGTTTGAACCGCCAGCCTTCTGGTTAGCAGTCAAGTGCCTTAGGCACTATGCTACCAGAGCTCCTATTATCTCAATAGATACCAAAAAAAAAAAAAGCATTAGACAAAAGGTAACTTAGTTTGTGGCTAAACAGACAAGCAAACAAAATCTCAGCAAACCAGGAATACCATCAGAAGTGCCTCAGGAGAAGGGTCTGGTGACCTAATTCTGAAAGACCACAGTTCTTGAAAACTGCGTGGAGCACAGTTCGATTCTGAAGCATAGAGGTGCCATGAGTAGGAACTGACTCAAAGGCAATTTTTTTTTTTTTTTTTTTTTTAGTGGGTGGTGGTGGTAATATTCTATGCCTCTATCCTGGTGGCGTCTATTCAATGTATACCTATGTCCAAGAACATCCAGCTATACACTCAGGACTAGTCTGCTTGATGCACTTTACTGTATGTAGTTATATTTCAATTAAACCAAAAACCAAACTCACTGCCATCCAGTCGGATCAGACTCATAACGACCCCTCCTTGGGTTTCTGAGGTAGTATCACTATGGAAGTAGATTGCCCAATCTTTCTTCCGAGGAGCAGCTAGTGGATTTGAACCACCAGTCTGCAGGTTAGCAGTCAAATGCCTTAGGCATTATGCCACTAGAGCTCCTATACTTTGATTAAAGAATTAAAATTATAATTTAGTTTTAAAAATAGTGAAAGTAGAACCAGTTAAAAGGATGATGAAATAGAGTAAGATAATAAAGGATAAATCGACACCACTTGCGAAAGAACACAAATTCCAAATTATTACACCTCACAGATTCAGACAGATCACCAGTTATGGTAGCTGCTCTGAAACAGGAACCAACATTTATTGAGGTCCCTGCAGCATTGAGGTTCACTAACCAAAATCAACCCCCCTGCTATCAAGTAAATTCTGACTCATAACGAATCTGTAGAAAGAGTAGGACTGCCCCATAGGGTCTCTAAGGGTATAATCTGGGAGCTCTGGTAGCCTAGTGCCTAAGGCACTTTACTGCTAACCAGAAGGCTGGTGGTTCAAACCTGAAGGTTGGGCAATCTGCTTCCTTAGTGATACTGCCTTGGAAACCCAAGGAGGGGTCGCTATGAGTCAGGTCCTACTCCACAGCACATAACAACAACAACAACTACAACTACAACACATCTTTACAGAAGCAGACTGCCATATCTTTCTCATACAGAGAAGGTGGTGAGTTCCAACCACCCAGTTTTGGGTTAGTAGCTGAATGCTTTAACCATTTCACCACCAGAGCTCCTTGAGGTTCACTAAAACCCACTGGCATCAAGTCGATTGGGATTCATAACAACCCCCCATGGGTTTCCAAGGCTGTAAATCTTTAAGGAAGCAGATTGCCTCATCTTCCTCCCATGGAGCAGCTGATGGGTTTGAACCATTGACCTTCTGGTTAGCAGCTAAATGTCTTAACCACTACGCCACCAGAGCTCCTTGAGGTTCACAAGGGGTCTGCTAATTACCTGAGCAGCTGATTTCAGAGCCAGAGCTCTTCAACTCTTGCCCTAGACTCAGCTGATACCCAACAGGCATTAATACCTCAGAGAGAGCAAAGCATTCTGCAGCCTCGGGCAGCCAGCTGAACTCTCTGCAGTTCAGTAGCCTCCAGAAACTAGAAAAGAGCTTTTGGCATTCAGCTGTCCTCACCTTTGCTCACCAATAGACCCCTGGAGGATGCCTCTGGCATGAACTGACACAGGCCTTTGCCTTTGTTTACTATCCACAAAAAAGCAGGTCTATTCTGTGTGGCCTTCTTCTAGAGGCTTTTTCAGCAGCTGGTCGATAGACTACCACCAGGTAATATATTTAAACATATTGGAAAACTACTTGCAGTCCTTTTCAATGGAAGAATTTGTTTAAGAATTGAAAGGAGTAATCCAAACCTGGCATTTCGGTTTTATATCACATCCTCAAGCTTAGCTGTATAAATGGATAGAAATAACAACAAAGGAGCCCTGCCTCAATTGTGCCTTTCTGTTGCCCTGAACTTGTTTTGTGTGTTTGCTGGTCCAGACCCAAGCTGGACTGAGCACATTATCTTAAACTTCCAGTCATTGGTGTCATAAACTATGATGACTAAAATAATAGGTCTGTGTTGTTGGTGGCCATCTTGACCTCTTTTCATCCCAAGCTGTAAAAGGAAGCACATTAGCATTTGTGGTCACATATTGACCAGTTGAAACCTCATAAATTGAAAGAAAGTGAAAAAGTGATTTTTAGAGATGAAGCACTGCAAGGAGCCTGTTGTTGTTAGTTGCCATGGAATCTATTCCATGGACCCCGTGGGTAGAATTGCTCAAGAAGTTTCTCTTGGCTGTAATCTTAATGGGTATAGCCTTGACAGTGCAATGGTTAAGTGCTCAGTGGACAACTAAAAGGTAGGTGGTTCTAACTTACCTACTTCTGTAAAGATTGTAGTCCAGACAACCCTGTAGATCAGTTCTCATGGGGTCATTATGAGTCAGATTTGACTCGTAGGCACCAGGAGCAGATTGCCAAGCCTTTTCTTCAACAATACCCCTGTGTGGGTTTGAACTGCCAACCTTTAAGTTAGCAGTAGAGTGAGAACTGATTTCATCACCTAGGGCCCTTGCGAAAAC
>NW_006921862.1:2242478-2243861 GCF_000298275.1 Orycteropus afer afer
AAGTACCACAGTTTACTTTAGGTTTAGAGTGTCTGATACATTTATTTAATCATTAGAGAGAGAAGATAAAAGCATATCTAACATTTGAAACAACAGACAAATAACCCTGATATTTTTTATGAAGTATAATAGTGAGGGTTTCATTCTAAGGAAGAAATAACCTAAGAAATTAACTTCTCTGTAAGTTTACTCCGCATTTGAAATGATTAATAAGAGATAAAATTGATGAAATATAATTATTTCTTATACTAGGTTATTCTCTGTGGTTTTATTGAAGTAAAATTTATATACAGAAAAATTCTTGCTTTTTAATGTTCAGTTCTGCACATTTTGGCTAACACACAGTTGTATAACCACCGTCATGTTCAAGATAAAGAACAATTCTATCACCCCCTAAAATCTCTACACTATCTATATTTTATGACTTTCTAAAATTACCTAAAAAGTGTTTTATAAATCACGACATCGAAAAGTATAGAAGTTAAGATTTGTATGTATATTTGAGCATGATGTGTCCAAAATTTGTAGCCTGGGGAATTTGGGCCCCAAGACGTAAATAATTTGCATAAGTCATGGAACTAGGGTTGAAATCATGTATACAAGACCTCAAAAACACTTATTACATTCCCAGGGTACATGCTGTTGAGATCTGGGGATATAAAGCTGGGTACTACTACAGTTTTCATAGATGGAACGGGAAACTATGAAAGACCCTAGCTCAGGGGAATGAGACTGGCTGGAGGTGAACTACAGCTCCTGGTTATAAAAAGGTCATGTTCTTCTTTCTCTTTGACAACAACCAAAACCCTTTTTCATCAATAATTTTCAGCTTAGCCCAGTGTGCAGCTTTTCTTCCCTGTGTAAATACTGTTCTAATATTACAGTGGAAATTTGCTAGAGAACAGAATTTACAGAGCTGTGCTATACTTTTAGAAATGTTTGTTCCACAATTCTGTAATTCTAACTCCAAATTCACTGCAAATGTGCAAGATAGCCCAGATTAAAACCCCAGAGAAGAAGAGATCATTGATCAGACAAGTAAAAATGTGCTGGTGGTAGTGTCACCCAACTGTGTATATTGCAAGACTCATTATATTTTGACACACAGGGAATCCTCATCCTGATAGAATGTTACCAAAAAAACCACTAACATCGAGTCAATGCTGACTCATAGTGACCTTATAGGACAGAGGAGAATTGCCCCATAGGGTTTTCAAGGTTGTAAATCTTCATGGAAGCAGACTGCCTCATCTCTCTCCCATGAAAGACTAGTGGGAACTGCCAACCTTTTGATTAGCAGTTGAGTGCTTTAACCACTATGCCATCAGAGCTCCTGATTGAATAAAACAAACCAAACTCACTGCCATTGAGTTGTATGCGACT
>NW_006921862.1:2250516-2269183 GCF_000298275.1 Orycteropus afer afer
TCTCTTCAAGGCTCAGGGGTCCAAGATTAACTTCTGTGTCTGTGTCAATTGGTTTCCCTTCTCTTTGTTGAAGAGGGTCTGTGCAGTCCTTCTATCTAGTCCGCCTTCTTCCCAGCCTCCACTGGATGTTTTTTATTTCAGGTTGCAAAAGTTGACACAATATTCAGCAAGAGATGTACTCAGGTTTACTGATGGGGGTGGGGAAGAGGCAGAGTGAGAGAGAAGGAACATGAAGCAAGTTACAGAGGGTCAGAGAAAAAGGCGAAGACCCTCAATAAAATGGACTAACATAGTGACTATAGCAATGGATTCAAACAGAGCAATCATGACTGAGGACGGCACAAGACTGGGAGCCTTTTGTTCTGTTGTACATGGGGTTACTATGAATAGGAACAGCATCTAACAACAGTAACTTTGCTTTTACAAGATATTAGTAGTTCAGTGGTAGAATTCTCATCTCCAATGTGGAGAATCTGGGTTTGATTCCTTATCAACATTCCTTATGTGCAGCCATCACCTATCAGTGGAAGCTTGAATGGTGCTATGATATTAAACACATTTCAGGGGAGCTTGCAGACTAAGACAGACTAGGAAAAAAAGGTCTGGTGACCTACTTCCAAAAATTAGCCAGTGAAAACCCTATGGATCACAATGGTCCAACGGGCAACTGCTCAGGGAGGTGGTGCAGGATGGGGCAACATTGGGTCCTGTAGTGCTTAAAAGTCACCATGAGTTGGAGTTGAGCAGCCAATCTGAAGGCAGCTAACAATGTTACCTTCTTTTTGTTTTCTTTTTTGCAAAGGGGAAAAAGAGGAATCTAAAGAGTGTCCTGCTTTCTATTGGGCTCTTCCCTCAAAGGGACACACAATAGGAAATACCACTTACCTTGAAAGATACACAAACCAGTCAATCAATTAACATGTATTCAATGTATTTTTTTCCTTTTCTCTCATTTTCCCCACTCTCTAAATAACCATATATATTTTTTTCCTGAGTTAAAGGCAGTTACATGACCTTTGCTCACCTTCTCTTTAATAACTAACTTAATTCTGCAATTCCCTCAAGAATCGGCCTGCATAAACTATAGAACTCAGGGAATTATTGGAACATCTGTGCTCTCTCCACAACATCACACGGCAATGTTGAGTTCTTTAGGCAGAAATTTCCAGATAAAGAATCCACCAACCTCAAACTTCATAGCGAAGTAGTGAAAATGTAAAAAAAAAAAGTAGTAGTTAGGTGACAATGTTTACTAAACACTTAATGAGCACACAGCAGTGTCTATACAATTTGCTCTAAGATCCGCCCTGCCAGTTATTGGAGAGAAAAGTAAAAAGTGTTCATTTTTCCAAATTATCTTGAGTTTAAGCTATGATTGATAACAAAAATACTAGAGAAATTGTGTAGAACAAATATGTTCTTAAAAGAATAAAAACTCAGAAATGTGTACTTGAATGTCCAATACTTTATTTCCTATAATATCCAAATCAGAAGAGAAGGTAAAAACTTCTCGTAATTAATAATAAATATTTTTTTAACTAAAATTCAATTTCCTAGCCTAGCATTTCATTGAATCTCAACTGAATTTCCCAGATTCATTTTCTCTTCTTCTTTTTTCTTTCTGTGCAAACAGAATAATAAAAGCCTACTTTTTGAGAAGAAATGGAAATCAGAAATATGAGAGGCCATTTAAAGAGGAAATCAGCTCTATTTAATGGAAAATTCTGAAGCAACCACTTTAAACATTGTTTACCCAGGTGCAGTGCAATATGCTACAAAATATTTATAATAACTAGTGCATTTTAAAGCCCACTGGGTACATTCAGGCCAGTATTGTCCCAAACCAGATCTCACTTCCCCACACTTTGCTCTTTTTTTGTGAAGTAACATCAATCCTTGGTTTTCTGACACCTAAGATCCAAGAAGAAGATACTATTTTCTCAAGTTACAAGCATCCCCAAATGTGTACAGTTATCTATTTGTACATATTTTAGATTTTCTATAAGGAATGAAGAAGTGACTTCCGACAGGCAACTTGAGAATGGTAGGGATTTAATAATTTGTCTCATTATAATAATCAATAATTATCATTTGGAATATGTAATAGGTCTAGATGCAATATAAAATTTAGTCAAAAGGCTGTGAATATGTCCCAGATAAGGATAATTTAATTTTTAAAATTGCCTTCTCCTAACATATATTTCACTCAGAACATTTTGATAAAGACTAGATTAAAATAACTCCCAGGTTTTTTTAGAAGACTGCAACACAAGTTGCTCTCCACCCTAAATGTTATTTATGCTTGTCATTTGAGCTTATATAAAATGAATCAATTCTGTATCTCCATATATTTGTATAAACTAAACCCATTGCCTTCAAGTAAATTCTGACTCATAGTGACCCCCATTGTGTATCCAAAGCTGTAAATCTTTACAGAAGTTGATTGCCTCCTCTTCCTCCTGTGGAGAAGCTGGTGGGTTAGAATTGCTGGCTTTCTGGTTAGAGATGAATGCCTTACTCACTATGCCACTAGAGCTCCTTATATATTTATGTATGTTGTTGTTAGGTGCTGTCAAGTCAGCTCCAACTCATAGTGATCCCATGTACAATGGAACAAAACACTGCCTGATCCTGTGCCAGCCTCACAATCCTTGCCACACCTGAGCCCATCATTGTAGCCTCTGTGTCAATCCATCTTGTTGAGAACCTTTCCCTTTTTCATTGACCCTCCACTTTACCAAGCATGATATCTCCAAGGAATGGTCCCTTTTGACAACAAGACCAAAGTAGGTCAGACAAAGTCTGGCCATTCTTGCTTCCAAGGAGCATTCTTGCTGCACTTATTCCAGGACAGATTTATTTGTTCTTTTGGCAGTCATGGTACCCTCAGCATTCTTCACCAGACCACAACTCAAAAGCATCAACTTTTCTTTGGTCTTCCTTATTCATTGTCCAGCTCTCACATGCATATGAGGTGATTGAAAATGCCATAGCTTGGGTTTAGGTACACCTTAGTCTTCAAGGAGACAACTTTATTCTTCAACACTTTAAAGAGGTCTTTTGCAGCAGATTTGCCCAGTGCAATATGTCATCCGATGTCTTGAGTGCTGCTTCCATTGGTGTTGATTGTGGAACCAAGTAATATGAAAGCTTTGACAACTTCAATCTTTTCTCCATTTATTGTGATGCTGCTTGTTGGACCACTTGGGAGGATTTTCATTTTCTTTATGAGATGTAATTCGTACTTAAAGACTGTGGTCTTTAATCTTCATCAGCAAGTGCTTCAAGTCATGCCCACTTTCAGCAAGCAGAGTTGTATTATCTGCATATTTCAGGTTGTTAATGAATCTTCCTCCAATCCTGATGCCACATTCTTCTTCATATAATCCAGCTTTTTGGATTATTTTCTCAGCATACAGACTAAGTATGGTGAGAAGATATAACTTTGACACACTTCCTTCCTGATTTTATATCATGCAGTATTCCCTGTTCTGTTTGAACGATAGCCTCCTTGTCTATGTACAGGTTCCTGATGAGCACAATCAAGTGTTCTGGAATTCTCATTCTTCTCAATGTTATCCATAATTTGCTATGATCCACACAATCGATAGCATTTGCACAGTCAAAAAACACAAGTAAATATCTTTCTGATATTCCTTGCTTTCAGCCAAGATCCATCTGACATCAGCAATGTTATCCCTTGTTTCCCTTCTTCTGAATCCAGCTTGCATTTCTGGAAGTTCTCTGTCAATATAATTCTGCAACCATTTTTGAATTACCTTCAACAAGATTTTACTTACATGTGATATTAATGATATTGTTAGATAATTTCCACATTCTTTGGGATCACCTTTCTTTGGATTAAGTACAAATACGGATCTTTTCCAGTCAATTGTACAGGTAGCTGTCTTCCAGATTTCTTGGCATAGACAAATGAGTACCTCTACAGCAGCATCCATTTGTTGAAACATCTCAATGGGTATTCTGTCAATTCCTCCAGCTTTGTTCTTTGCCAATTATTTCAGTGCATCTTTGACTTCTTCCTTCAATACTATTGGTTCTTGATCATATGCTGCCTTCTGAAATGGATGAACATTGACCAATTCTTTTTGGTACAGTGACTCTGTGTATTCCTTCCATCTTCTTTTGATATTTTCTGCATCATTCCATATATTACTCATAGAATCTTTCAATATTGCAACTCAAGGCTTTATTTTTTCCTCAGTTCTTTCAGCTTGAGAAATGCTGAGTGTATTCTTCCTTTTTGGTTTTCTAGCTCCAGGTCTTTGTATATTTCATTATAATAATTGACTTTCTCTTCTTAAGCTGCTCTTTGAAATCAGCTGTTCAGCTCTTATCTTATCATTTGCTTTAGCTACTCTCCACACAAGGGCAAGTTTCAGAGTCTCTTCTTTCATCCATTTTGGTTTTTTCTTTCTTTCTTCTATTTTTAATGACCTCTTGCTTTCTTCATGGATGATGTTCTTGATGTCATCCCACAACTCCTCTGGTTTTTGATCATTGGTGTTCAGTGCATCAAATCTATTCTTTAGATGGTTTCTAAATTCGGGAGGGATATAATCAAGGCCATATTTTGACTTTTGTGGACTTGCTTTAATTGTCTTTAACTTCACATTGAACTTGCATATGAGCAGCAGATTGTCTGTTCCACAGTCAGTTCCTGATCTTGTTTTGGCTGAAGATATTGAGCTTCTCCATTGCCTCTTTCCACAGATGTAGTCAATCTGATTCTTGTGTACCCCATCTGGCGAAGTCCATGTGTATAGCCACCATTTGTGTTGTTGAAGAAACGTATTTGCAGTGAAAAAGTTGTTGGTCTTGCAAAATGCTATCACACAATCTCCAGTGCTATTTCTATCACTGAGGCCATATTTTCCAATTACTAATGATTCTTCTTTGTTTCCAACTTTTGTATTCTGAACACCAGTGATAATAAACACATCTTGATTGTATATTTGATCAATTTCAGACTGCAGAAGTTGGTAAAAATCTTCAATTTCCTCATGTTTGGCTTTGATAGTTGGTGCATAAATTTGAATAATAGTAGTATTAACTGGTCTTCTTTGTAGATGTGTGGATATTATCTGGGAGCTCTGGTAGCATAGTGCCTAAGGTACTTGACAGCTAACCAGAAGGCTAGAGGTTCAAACTCACCAGACACTCCTTGGAAGGAAGGTTGGGCAATCTACTTCTGTAGTTATACCACCTTAGAAACCCAAGGAGGGGTCAGTATGAGTCAGGACTTACTCCAAGGCAGTGAGTTTGGTTTTTGGTTTGGATATTATCCTATCTCTGACAGCATTGTACTTCAGGATAGATCTTGAAACATTCTTTGTGATGAGGAATGCCACATCATTTCTCTACAATCTGTCATTTCTGGCTTAGTAGTTCATATGGTTTTCTGATTCAAAATGGCCAAAAACAGTTCATTTCAACTCACTAATGCTGAATATCAATCTTTATGTCTTCCATTTCATTTTTGACAACTTCCAATTTTCCTAGATTCATACTTCATACCTTCCTTGTTCCTATTATTAATGGATATCTACAGTTGTTTCTTCCCATGTTAAGTCATGCCACATCAGCAAATGGAGGTCCTGAAAGCTTTATTCCATTCTCATCATTAAGGTTGGCTCTACTCTGAGGAGACAGCTCTTCTCCAGTCATATTTTGAATGCCTTCTGATCTGAGGGGCTCATCTTCCAGCACTATATTGAACAATGTTTTGGGGCTATTCACAAAGTTGTCCTGTAATATATCAGACAGTGTTTCACTGCTATTCATAAGGTTTTCACTGGTCAATTCTTTGAGAAGTTGGTGACCCATTCCTTCTTCCAACTCTGTCTTAGTCTGGAAGCTCCACTGAAACCTGTCAGCCATGGGTGACCCTGCTGACATCTGAAACACTGGTGGCATAGCCTCCAGCCTCACAGTAACACACAAGTCACCACAGTACAACAAACTGACAGATGAGTGGTGGGTATGTATATATATGTATACATATCTATAAATGAATAGTAATTTTAAGTCACTCTGGTGGTGCTGTGGTTAAAGCATTGATCTGTTAACTAAAAGGTCAGCAGTTCGAATCTGCCAGCCACTTTGTGGGAGAAAGAAGAGACATTCTGCTTCTATAGAGATTTAAAGCCTTAGAAATCCTGTGGGGACAGTTCTACTCTGTTCTATAGGGTTTCTTTGAGTTGGAATTGACTTGATGGTAGTATGTGGATGGGTAGTAATATTTTTATTCATTTAAAAAGTTTTCTAGAAAATATTGTTAGTGACTCCCAAAGAAACTAAAGATTTTTGATTAATAATGAAGAAAAAGTGCCAGTAATGATGCGTCAGTAATTCCATAAAATATGTTTTTATCACAACATAACTTCTTGCATGTCAATGCATCACAAGTCTTATGGTTTCCATCTACTCTAGGTAAATAAACACTCAACAGCAGCTAACTTATACAGATACATAGATAGACATTCAAGCTGAACAGGAGTGGGAAGTCAAATGAGACTACACCCACAATATATATACATTTGACAGAGGATACTTCTATATATATATGTCTATATATAAGGAGCTCTAGTGGCATAGTGCGTAAGGCATTTGGCTGCTAACCAGAAGACTGGTATTTCAAACCCACCAGGTGCTCCACAGGAGGAAGATGAAGAAATATACTTCTGTAAAAATTTACTGCCTTGGAAAACCAATGGGGGTCACTATGAGTCAGAAGTGACTCAATGGCAATGGGTTTGGTTTGGTTTGGTGTGGTATCTATATATGCTAAAATATATCCATATAAGGGGCAAATTTATGAAAGCTTCTTAGCCATAATCAAACACCTTGAGTGAATGAGTTGCTGGGCATAGTGTCTCAGGACCATAGTCTCACAAAACACTAAGGTCAATTGATGTAACTTATTCCACAAAGACAATGTTCTACATCTTACCTCAGTGAGTAGTGACTAGGGTCTTACAAGCTTATGAGTAGCCATCTAACATGCAAATATTGCTATCCCCCTGTTTGGAGCAAAGAATTGTGAAGAAAATCAAAGACATAAGGAAATAATTAGTCCAAAGGACTAATGGATCACACAAAGCCCAGCCTCAAAGACCCTGAGACCAAAAGAACTATACAGTAGCCTGGCTACCACTGCTGACTGCTCTGAAAGGGACCACAATTTAGGAGGTTCCAGAGAGAACGGGAGAAAAATGTGGAACAAAACTCAAAATCATAAAAAAGACCAGGCTTACTGATCTAATAGAGACTGGTGGAACCGCTGAGACTATGGCCTTGAATACCTGTCAAGCCAAAACTGAACTCACTCTTGAGGCTCAACTTTCAGCAAAAAGATAAACAGGCCCATAATGTGAGGAAGGGAGGTACAAACTCATTAGAACAATCAATCATAGGATATCAAAAGAAGAGTATTTGCCCAGGGTTAAAACTCAGAAGGCAGGAAGGAATAGGAAAGGAGGACAAAAGGACATATTAAACAGAAGAGGGAAAATGCTATTACACTGTGGGGATTGCAATGAATGTTACAAAACAAAATGTGTATGAGTTGTTGAATGGAAAACCAATTTGCTCTGTAAACTTTCACTCGAATCAAAATTACAAAAAAGAAAATAGTAAAAATAAGAAAGACATGGACAACTCCTCCAGCAGAGGCCAGTGAAACAGTCTATTTTTTATTAGGTAATGGCAAATGTTGAGAAAAGCAGTTTCATTTGGACCTTATATATTATTTAGTTTGATTCTTCCGTTTTGTACCAATAACACAGTTTGACAAGCTGTGAAGGTACCCATAGTTTCAGTGATTCTAACTGATTCAAGGCTCAAATAAAATTCACTTGTGGTTTAAACAGAGTCATTCTGAAGAAATGCTCATGGCATGTAAGCATTGATTCTGAGAAGCTTTCTGCTGAGACCAGAGATTGCTGAAATGTAAAAGTAGCCCATAGGTTGCTCCTCCTGGCTGCAAGCATATGCATATTATGCATATGCTGTTGTTATGTGCAGTTGAGTCAGAGCCAACTCGTAGTGACCTCTCCTTGGGTTTCTGAGGCAGTATCACTATGGAAGTAGATTGCCCAGTCTTCTTTGCTCAGAAATAATAGACCATAATCACCACTGCATTTGATTGAGAAAACAATTCGCAGTCAAGTCCAAATTAATGGGAGTGGATAGTTGACTTCGTCTTGTTGAAAGGTGGGGCGAGAGAAGAGTAATATAGTCATTTGTGCAATTCACTACATTTATATAAGGGAAACATACAGTAAGTACACTTTTGTGTCTGGCTTTTTCCTTTAAACATAAAATTTTTGAGAGTTATTGTAACGTTAGGCCAATGTTTAGTTTGCTCATTTTTATTGATGAGTTATATCTCATTGGATGAATATACCATGATGTATTTATTCATTATCTTGTTGATGGTCAGTTAGAGTACTGCAGTTTGAGAATACTATGAGTAAAAAGTATCCCCAACATTCTTGTATAAGTCTCTTTGTTATTACATACTTTCATTATTTTGAGAGTATATACCTAGGAGTGGGTAGTTGTTGTTAGGTGTTCCTGAGTGGGCTCCAACTGATAGCAACCCTATGTACCACACAAAATACTGCCCGGTCTTGTGTCATCCTCACATACTCTATGCTTGAGGACATCATACAGCCACTGTGTCAATCCATCTTGTTGAGGCTCTTTCCCTTTTCACTGACCCTCTATTTTACTAAGCATGATATCCTTCTCCAGGGAATGGTCACTCTGACAACATGACCAAAATAGGTGATGAACTCTGGCCATTCTCACTTCTGAGAAACATTCCAATAGCACTTCTTTCCAGATAGACTTGTTTGTTTTTCTGGCAGTCCATGGTATTTTCAGTATTCTTACTAATACCACAATTTAAAGGCATCAGCTATTCTTTGGTCTTCCTTACTCATTGCCCAGATTTTATTGGGTCATTGAAAATACCATAGGGTCAGGCACACCTTTGTCTTCAAAGTGACATCTTTACTTCTTAACAGTTTAAAGAGGTCTTTGCAGTAGATTTGCCCAGTGCAATACAACATCTGATTTCTTAAGTGGTGCTTCCGTGGGTGTTGACCCAAGTAAAATGAAAACCCTACCAACTTCAATCTTTTCTCCATTAATTGTGATGTTGCTTATTGGTGCATTATGAGTATTTTTACTTTCTTCATGTTGAGGTGTAATCTATATTGAAGACTGTAATCTGGTCTTCATCATTAAGTGGTTAAAGTCATCTTCACTTTCAGCAAGCAAGGTTATGTCATCTGCGCATCACAGGTTGTTAATGAGTCTTCCTCCAATCCAGACACTGTTTACTTTTTATATACCCCAGCTTCACAGATTATTTGCTCAGTGTACAGATTGAATAGGATGGTGAAACGATATAACCATGATGCACACCCTTCCTGATTTTAAACCATGCAGTATCCCCTTATTCTATTCAAATGGCAGCCTTTTGGTCTATGTGCAGGTTCCTCATGAGCACAATTAAGTGTTTTGGAATTCTCATTCTTTGCAATGTTATTCATAATTTGTTATGATCTACACAGTCAAATGCCATTGAATAGTAAATAAAACACAGGTAAACATCTTTCTGATATTCCTTGCTTTCAGCCAAGATTCATCTGACATCAGCAGTGATATCTCCCATTTATGTCCTCTTCATAATCCAGCTTGAATTTCTGGAATTTCCCTGTTAATATACTGCTGCAACCATTTTTAAATTATTTTCAACAAAATTTTACTTTCCTATGATGTTAATGATATTTCTAGATAATTCCCACATTCTGTTGGATCACCTGTCTTTGAAATGGGCACAAATATGGATCTCTTCCAGTTAGTTAGCCCGGTAGCTGTCTTCCAAATTTCTCGGCATAAAGGAATAAGTGCCTCCAGTGCTGCATCAGTTTGTTGAAATATCTCAATGGGTATTCCATCAATTCCTGGAGCCTTGTTTTTGCCAATTCCCTCAGTGCAGCTTAGCCTTCTTCTTTCAATACCCTTGGCTCTTGATCATCTACTACCTCCTGAAATAGTTGACTATTGACAAATTATTTTTGGTAATTCCTTCCATCTTCTTTTGATGCTTCCTGCTTTTTAAAAAATGTTGCCCATAGAACCCCTTAATATTGTGACTTGAGGCTTGAATTTTTTCTTCAGTTCTTTCAGCTTGAGAAATGCCAAGTATATTCTTCACCTTTGGTATTCTCACTCTAGGTGTTTACGCATTTCATTTGCCTTCTTGAGTCACCCTTTGAAATCTTCTTGAGACACTCAAGAAGATCATTTGTCTTCTTGATTCGCTCTTTGAAATCTTCTGTTCAGCTCTTTTATTTCATCATTTCTTCCATTCACTTTAGTTACTCAAGAGCAAATTTCATAGTCTCTTCTGACATCCATTTTGATCTTTTCTTCCTTTCCTGTCTTTTTAATAGCCTTTTGCTTTCTTGTATGATGTTCTTAATGTCATACCTCAATTTGTCTGGTTTGGTCATTGGTGTTCAATGCATCAATCTATTCTTCAGATGGTCCTTAAATTCTGCTGGGATATACTCAAGGCCATATTTGGCTCTTGTGACTTGTTTTAATTTTCTTCAGTTTCATCTTAAACTTGCGTATGAGCAACTGCTGGTCTGTTCCACAATGAGCTCCTAGCCTTGTTTTGACTGAACATATCTAGCTTCTCTATAATATCTTTCCACAGATGTAGTTGATCTGATTCCTGTGTATTCCATTTGGTGAAGTCCACATGTTTAGCCACCATTTATGTTGTTTAAAAAAAAGGTGTTTGCAATGAATAAGTCATTGGTCTTGAAAAAATTTATTATGTGATCTCTGGCTTCATTTCTATCACCAAGACCATATTTTCCAACTACTCATGATTCTTCTTTGTTTTCAACTTTTGCATTCCAATCACCAGCAATAATCAACATATCTTGATTTTGAGTTTGGTCAATTTCAGACTACAGAAGTTGGTAAAAATCCTCAATTTCTTCATCTTTGGCTTTAGTTATTGGTCCATAAATTTGAATAACAGTATTATTAACTAGTCTTCCTTGTAGGCATATGGATATCATCCTATTACTGATAGCATTGTACTTCAAGACATATCTTAAAATGTTCTTTTGATGATGAATTCCTCTTCAATTTATCATTCCCAGCATAGTAGATTGTATGATTGTACTTGAATAATTTCTTTTAGAAAGGTCAGCACAAGGTGGTCCCTATGAGGTGGAGGTTAAAGATGTCCCAAATGTCCAGCTTTTCCAAACTGCTGTGCCACTCTATCATCTCAGACATCAACTCCTCATCTTCCCTTCAATAATCTCCCTCTTGTCTTAGGGTTCCGTAGTTCACTGTAACATCTCACAGAACTCACAAACTCCCAAAGAAATGGCTCATGTGGTAGTGGAGGTTAGGAGG
Organism: Orycteropus afer afer; assembly: GCF_000298275.1. Lineage (NCBI taxonomy): Eukaryota > Metazoa > Chordata > Mammalia > Tubulidentata > Orycteropodidae > Orycteropus > Orycteropus afer. Next base: position 2,261,995 of record NW_006921862.1, read on the forward strand.
CTGGGAGGCTGGTGGACTGGCAGGTTGGCCAGTCCCAGGTCTGTGGGTAGGTCTGGAGGATTCTCCTAAATCACATAGTTGCAGAGTTAGTGTGCCCAAATCGGTAGGTCAGATGACAGCTGCTGTCTCAAGTGCAGGGGTGAAATGATGATGAACCAAATGCGGAACTGGAGCAAGAGAGAGCAAACTTTCCCAGAACATTCACATATATACCATCAAAGAAGCTAAGAGTGGTGTCTTGAGTCACACCCTCCAGCAAGGCAGGACTCAAGATGGACCCTAAACAGGCGTAGAGAATACGATTCACAATACATTACAAAATGGAAGATGGTGGCTAGAAGGGCCACATTAAGCACTTAACTCCACTGCAGGTTGTCGGATTCAAAATGACCAATACCATTCCATTTCAGCTCATAATGCCTAGAATATCAATCTTCATGCCTTCCATGCCATTTTTAACAACTTCTAACTTTCCTAGACTCATATTTCTGACATTCCATTTTCCAATTGTTAATTAATGTTTCCAGCTATTTCTTCCCATTTTGGGTTGTGTCCCATCATCAAATGACATTCCCAAAGTGTCAACTCTCCTATGAAAGGGAAGCTCTTTCCCAGTCATATTTTGAGTGCCTTCCAACCTGACAGGCTCCTCTTCTGGCACTATATCAGACAATGTTTCACCAATATTCATAAGACTTCAGTGGCCAATTTTTTCTGAAGTGGATGGCCCCATTCATTTTCCCACTCTATCTGAGTCTGGAAGCTCTGCTGAAACCTGTCCATCAAGAGTGACCCTTCTGGTATTTGAAATACCAGTGGTATAGCCTTCAGCCTGACAGCAGTACACAAGCCACCAAAGCATGACAAACTGACAGATGAGTGTGGCTCATAGAAGTGTGTAGTAGAAGAGCAGATTTAACTTTATTTGAAGCCACAAAACTGTTTAGATGGATGTTGTATTTATTATTTTATACTTTTATTATAAATGTATGAGAATTGCAATGGCTCCACCTCCTCTCCTAGACTTGATATTGTCAGTCTGTTAAATTATAGCCATTCTATCAGGTAGATAGTGGCATCTTATTTTGATTTTAATTTGAGTTTCTCTAATGACTAAGAATGATAAACACCTTTTCATGTGTTTATTGGCCACCTGTATACTTTTATTTGGTGAATTGTTTGCTTATTTATTTATTGCCTTTGGGGGGCAGTGAGTGGGAAGGAAGAACGGTGTTTACTTCTCTAGGTTCAAATTGCTACAATTCAATGCCATGCTGTTTTGTTTTCATTGTAAATGTGACAAATTATCACAGATATAGTGTCTTAATGTACCACAATTTTATTCTCTTATAGTTCTGGAGATCGGACATCTCAAAATGGGTCTTGTGAAATGGGGCTAATTCTAAGGTGTTGGCAGAGCTGTGTTTTTTCTGGGGGCTCTAGGGAAAAACTCATTTCCTTGTCTTTTCCTGCCTCTAGAGATGACATGCATTCTTTGAGTCAAGGCTGCTTCCTCCATCTTCAAAGCCCACAGTGTAGTTTTTGTTTCTCCAAATCTCTCTTCCTCTCTTCCTCTCTCTTTCTCTGAGCTTTGCTGCTATCATTCCATCTCTTTCCCTGATTCAACCCTCCTGACTCTCTCTTTTAAAGAGTTTCATGATTACATTTGTTTCACCCAGGTAATCCAAGATAATCTCCCTATCTCAAGATCCTTAACTTAATCACAACTGCAGAGTATCTTTTGCCAGGTAACGTATTCACAGGTTTTGAGGATTAGGAGTGGATATGTACGGGAAGCCATTATTCTGTCTACCACACATTCCAGTTTGTAAGCTGTTTTTTTTTCTTGGTAACAAATCAACTCTTTTATACACTGATTTGAGATATTAGACCTAAACTCCACACACTACATATCTGCTTTACAAATTGGCTATCTGTTAGCTTCTGCCACTAGAAGGATAGAAGGAAGGAAGAAGAAAGGACTTAATTCTTTCTGTTTAGCTGGAAGTTCCTGTTGGGACTGCCCCAGAAATGGTCCTTTTAATTGGCATCAGCAGATAGTGCAGATTCCAACTTTTCCCCTCATTTCTCGGCGTGTTCACATTCCCAGAAACAGCCTCATAGCAAATTCAGGGGTACCCACACATGATAGTCAGACTTCTCCTCAGGTCTAAGGCCCTATTCCTCAGAGCCACTTCTCCAAGCATCTTGATTCAGATAACCTCAAATTATTTTCTTTGTTTTCCCAACCTTAGAGATGACAGCTGCTTCTTGCAATTACTACTGTAGTGTTCATTTTTAGATTCTTCTGTTCTTCAACATCTGTTTCAAACATTTTCCTGTATTAAAATCTCTTGGCTGAAATACCTAGTGGACTTTTGCTTTTCTGATACATGTGCTACCTGATGCATACAAATGTCCTTTCAACCTAAGACAAAAAATCAGCTAGGAGAAGCTTGAAATAGTAGAAGTGGGAGTGGAGGATAAACGTTGCTGATTTGATCAGTTCCCTAATGCCCCCATTAAATGAGTAATGGATTAAAGAAATGTGATAGTAGCTTGAAAAGAAACAGGATTAGCTGTGAGAAAAGAGAAATCATTTCAAGTCTGTTTTATTCGGGTCCTTTTTCAGGAAACATCATGGCATAGAAATACAAATCTCTCTCCCCCAAAATATCATTTCATAAGACTGTTGTTGCTGTTGTTATGTGCCGTTGAGTCAGCTGCGACTCATAGTGACCAGAATGTGCAACAGAACATCCAACAGAATGAAACCCGACCTGTCCTGCATCATCATCACAATCCTTGCCATACCTGAGTCCACTGTTACAGCCTCTGTGTGAATCCAACTTGTTGATGGTCTTCCCTTTCTTTGCTGACCCTCCACTTTACCAAGCATGAAAACCTTCTGTAGGGCATGTTCTCTTCTGACAATATGACCAAAGTAGGTGAGATGAAGTCTGGTCATTCTCACTTTCAAGGAGCATTTTGGCTGCACTTTTTCCAGGACAGATTTGGTAGTTCTTCTGACAGCCCCTGGTACTTTCAGTATTCTTTGCCAACACCCCAACTCAAAAGCATCAACTCTTCTTTGGTCTTCCTTAGTCATTGTCCAGGTTTCACATGCATATGAGGTTATTGAAAATACCATGGCTTTAAAACAACAATGAGATACCATCTTGCCCCAGCACTACTAGCAAAGTTCAACAAGACAGAAAATAACAAACGCTGGTAAGGGTGCAGAGAGATTGGGACTCTCATACACTGCTGGTGGGACTGTCAAATGATTCACCCACTGTCGAAAGCAATATCACGATTCTTTAAAACATTGGAATTAGAAATACCATTTGACCCAGCCATTCCATTACTAGGTATATATCCTAAAGAATTGAGAGCCAGGACAAGAACAGATAAATGCACACCCACATTCATTGCAGCACTATTTACAATAGCCAAAAGATGGAAACAACCTAGGTTCCCATCAACAGAATGGATAACCAAACTATGGTGCACACACACAATGGCATACTATGCAACCCTAAAGAATAATGTAGAATCTGCAAAACACTGCATAATGTGAATGAACTTGGAGAGCATTATGCTGAGTGAAATAAGTCAATCATGAAAGAACAAATATTTTATTAGTCTGTTGTAAAAAGTCAAGGAAAGGTTTATATATGGAAAGAAATTTTCTTTGTTGGTTAGCAGGGGTGGAAGGGAAGTGGAGGGAACATTGCTAGACAGATAGAGACAAGTATTGATTTAGGTGAAGAGAAAGGCAATGTACCAAAAGTGAGAGATCAACTTAGTGGTATTGAGGAAGAGGAAGAAATAGAGAGGTGCAGAGGAGGTACAGACAACAAAGATAAACTCTTTTGCACATATAGTTCTGTGTTATCAGTGATGGCAAACATTGATTGACAGGTGGATGGATGGGTGGACAGGCTGAGCAATTAGGTATGTCTATGTACAGGGGAGTGTGCCCCTGACCACGTACAGGGTTGGCAAACAATGTTTCTATAAGTGTATTTGTAGAAATTCCCAGGTATATAGTAGAGCTGGCAAGGGGCCAGGTTGTAATCACTTCTTAGCCACAGCCAGCTACTCAAGAAGAGGAAGTAGTTAGACCTGTGGACTTGGGACCCCGGTCAAAGGGGACATCAGCTCAATTAGCATAACATATTACCCAACTTTGGTGAGTAGTGACTAGGATCTTAAAAGCTTGCAAGTGACCATCTAGATGCAACAATGGGTCTCTCCTCATCTAGAGCAAAGAAAAATGAAGAAAACCAAAGATTCATGGAAACAATTAGTCCAAGCAACTGGTACACCATGTGATCCTCAGCCTATACAACCATGAGACCAGATGATATCTGGCTACCACTGTCAACCACTTGGAGGGGGAAATATGTAGGAGATTCTGGATAGAGTGTGAGAACAATGTGGAACAAAACTCAAAATCATTTGTGGAAAAAAATGGACAAACTTTACTGGTCTGATAGAGCCTAGAGGAACCCCTGAGACTATAGCCCCTAGTTGGTCTTCAGGTCTGGATTTGAATCCACTCCTGTGACTTCCAGCTAAACAAAAGACAGGCATATGAGCTGAACATTTACATTAAGTAGATACACTCCTTGGAGAGATCAGTCATGGGAGAATAGAAGGGCTGTGTATCCACAGAGAGACAGCTCAGGGGGCAGGAGTGCATGGAGGGAAGGACACAGGAAAGAGGTAACTATGGGGAAGAAGTGAGAGGAGAGCTGATGCATTGTGGGAAATTGCAGTCAATGTCATGAGTCAAAGTGTATGTGAACTGCTGTATGGAAAATGAATATGCTCTGTAAACTTTCACCCAAATCACAATAAAAATTTAAAAGAAAATACCATTACTTGGCTTATACAGGGGTAGCTATGAGTTAGAATCAACTAGATTCTGACTAGTGGTTTTTTTTTTTTTTTCCTCAAAAGTCTATGTGGGACAACCAAAATGCAAAAGACATTCATATGGTTTTAGAAACAGAATAATCACTTAATGGAATAATATAAGGATTATTAGAATGTTTTAATCCAATTTAAAACTAAAACTATGATAAAAATGGATTTATTCTTGCCACATTTTGTTCAATATTTACATTTTCAATATCAGTAATTTAAAAGTCTAATGGAGGCAGTGGCTAGAATTGTCACTTCCATTCAGGAGATCCAGCTTTGGTTCCAGTCAATGTGCCTCACGTACAGCCACCTGTTGATGGAGACATGTGTGTACCTATGATGCTGAAAAAGTTTCAGCAAAGTTTCCAGACTAAGATGGACTAGGAAGAAAGGCCTGTGATCTACTTCCAAAAACCAGTTACTGAAAACCCTGTGGATCGTAATGGTCTAGTCCAAAACTGATCATGTGGATGGCACAGGACCAGGCACTGTTGCAGTCCATTGTGCAGGAGTGACTCAATGACAGCTAACAACAACAGCAAAATAGTCCAATAGTCATTCAGTCAGGCTCTCAATAAAAGTTCACGCATATATGTGTGTGTGTGCATGTGTGCATGTGTGTTTGAGAGGGATTTATAAACTATAGGGGTCCTGTAGTCTTCAAAAAAAGCTATAGAAAGACACTATCCATTTCAGTATCTATATGTGTGCTATAGTGAACGCATACTCACAATCCATGCACTCATTTGTTACATACTTGAATATCCCTTAGACTACAGTCTTGCCAGAGACAAATGCACTCAACATAAAATAATAATGTTTCAATTATAAGATGTGATCTTAATCATGTTTTAACTTGCTTTTTATACTCTGACATTAGTTACAAACACGGACGTCTTTCTAAACTTCCACTCCCAGTCTTTGAAGAGGTTATTCATCAGATAGGATTGATGTTTGCCTAAGAGGATTCTCCTCTTAAAGGACATAATATAATTACTTTAAAAATGTCCAGATCTGTATCACCCAGCCCCTGCCCCAGTTACACTGACTCTATAGATCTTTAAGGTCTTTGGGACACTGGAAGGATGGATGTGATATGAATCTCTCAGATGTGAAAGAATTAAGTATGTAGCATTAAAAAGATAACTTGTTGGGAGTTGGGTGGGAAGATCTGAGGACCTAGAGAAAGTCATGCTGAGGGTTACAATATATTTGAAGTTGAATTAAAATGAACAATAGCAGTTTACAAGAAAGAGTAATTAACAAAAAGGAAAATTGAAGTGTGTGTGTGTGTGTGTGGAGCTGTTGTAAGGTGCTGTTGCAAGGTGCTGTTGCATCAGTTCCAACTTACAGTGACCCCATGTACAACAGAATGAAACTTTGCCTGGTCTTGTGCCATCCTCACAACAGTTGCTGTGGTTTGAGCCCATCATTGCAGCCAGTGTGTCAATTGTCTTGTTGAGGGCCTTTCTCTTTTTCACTGACCCTCTACTTTGCCAAGCATGATGTCCTTCTCCAGGGACTGGTTTCTCCTGATAACATGTCCAAAGTAAGGAAGACAAAGTCTCTCCATTCTTGTTTGTAAGGAGCCTTCTTGTTATTCTTCTTCCCAGACAGATTTGTTCATTCTTCTGGCAGCTCATGGTGTATTCAATATTCTTCACCAACACCATAATTCAAAGGCATCATTTCATCTTTGGGCTTCCTCATTCCACCATTTGTCTGTCAGTTTGTCATATTGTGGTGGCTTATGTGTTTGGAATAGAAGGCAGATAATATTGTGTTCCACCCTGAGGTCTAGTGCTAGTGGTAAGGGGCCCAAGGAATGGAATGGAGGACCAGATGAATGAAAAAAAAAAACTGGAAAGTGATCATACTCTTTCCCACCAGTTGCTTCCTTGAATCACCCACCTTATTATTGAACCTTCTTTCTCAAAGCTTTGAGACTCCGGGTTACCACAGAACTTTTTCATGCTTGAAAAGAGGCTTGTTTACTAAGAACTTAATGAGGGCTTGTGATGAGGTTAGTTAAGCCATAGTCTGATAGGTTGATCAAGTACTTACATGGCTTCTAAAGTCTGAATTATTTTGCAATAGAAGAAATTCTTAGTATATCATAGAGAAGAAAAGAGCAGTTCTTTGAAAAAAGAGATTAATTTATTCAGGCCTACATTAATTCAACAAATACTTGTTATGTGCTACTCTGGATGTGAGCCATTCTCTCTGGTTTTAACTCATCCTCGCAATACATGTAGAC
>NW_006921862.1:2270007-2277590 GCF_000298275.1 Orycteropus afer afer
ATGTCAATCCTTTAACATCATTTCTGACATAAAACAAGTACTCAAAAGTGTAAAATATTATTTTAGATCTTGTGATAAGATTTGAAAATATGCAGGTAAATAAGACAGACACAGTTTGGTTTTTAGAGTTTAAGTTCTAAAGGAGTTATATCAAACTTAATGATACGTGGTTTCACAGAAAGACCAAAGGAGGAATCAAATGTAAGTAAAGCAAAGACTACCTATCAATAGTTTCAGGACTACTAAGCAGGTTCACTACAACTCATTTGTCAGTTTGTCATATAGTACTGGCTTATGTGTTGCTGTGAAGCTGGAGGCTATGCCACCATTATTTCAAATACCAGCAGGGTCACCCATGGTGGACAGGGTTCACCAGCCACTAAAGCAAAAGAAACTGAAGAAATTGAAGATTTTTTTTTTTTTTTTTATCAACTTCTGAAGTCTGACTGGAATGAGGAAGTTGGAAACAAAGAAGAGTGGAGCTTCTAGACTAAGACAGACAGGAAAGATGGACAGGCTCATCCACTTCTGAAAGAAAAGGCCAGTGAAAACCTTATGAATAGCAATAAAATACTGTCCGATATATTATTGGAAAACTTTATAAATAGCCCTGAAACACAGTCTGATGTAGTGCCAGAAGATGAGTCCCTCAGGTTGGAAGGCACTCAAAATATGACTGAGGTAGAGCTCCCACCTCAAAGTAAAGTCGACCTTAATGACATGCATGGAGTAAATTTTTTGGTATCTTTACTGGCTGATGCTGCATGACTCAAAATGGGAAGAAATAGCTGCAAACATTCACTAATAATCAGAACATGGAACACACAAAATATGAATCTAGGAAAATTGGATGTTGTCAAAAATGAAATGGAATACATAAAGATTGATATCCTAGGCATTAGTGAGCTGAAATGGACTATTATTGGCTATTTCAAATCAGACAATTATACAGTCTACTATGTTGGGAATGACAAATTGAAGAGGAATGAGGTCATGTTCATCATCAAAAAGAATGTTTCAAGATGTATTCTGAAGTACAATGCTGTCAGTGATAGTATAATATCCACAGGCTTACAAGGAGGATGGATTATTACTACTATTATTCAAATTTATGCACCAGCCACTAAAGCAAAAGAAACTGAACAAATTGAAGATTTTTTTTTTTTAAAACAACTTCTGAAGTCTGACTGGAATGAGGAAGTTGGAAACAAAGAAGAATCACTTTGGAAAATAAGGCTTTGGTGATAGAAATGACGCTGGAGATCACAGGATAGAATTTTTCAAGATCAATGACTTATTAATTGCAAATACCTATTTTGAACAACATAAACAATGGCTATTCATGTGGACTTTACCAGACAAATGGATATGGAGAGATCAGATCTACTACATATGTGGATAGAGGTGATGTAGAAGCTCAATATCTTCAACCAAAACAAGGCCAGGAGCTGACGGTGGAACAGACCTTCAATTGCTCACATGCAAGTTAACGTTGAAGCTGAAGACAATTAAAACAATTCCACCAGAGCCAAAATACAACCTTGAATATAACCCATCTGAATTTAAACACCATCTGTGGTTGTTAAAATTGTGTGTCAACTTGTCTGGACTGTGGGTTTGAGTGGATGGGCAGGTGTATGTAGTTATTCCCCATGATGGAATTGGTAATCAACTCCATGGTGGACCCTGCTGTGAGCAGCTAAGTAGCTACCTTAGGGTGTGACCTGCTTCCAGTATATAAGGAGAAGCTTTGAGGAAGTTCTCAAGTTTTTGGCACATCTGGATCCTGCATCAGACTGAGTCTTCATCTCAGTGGCCTGCCATGTTGCTAGCCAATCTTGGGATTGTTCTTGGACTTGACCTAGTAGTCTACCATGTTCCATGTTAATTTTGGTACTCTGCCATTTTATCTGTCCATCTTGGGTTCTTCAGCCTCAACAGCCAGCAGCTGCATGAATCAGAAAAGGTCTCCAACTCTAGTAGGCATGGAACAGGAGGCAGAGCTGAAGCCCAAGATCAAGGGGTCTTCACCGAACTCCTAGGACCAGCACTTTGAACTCAGACTTCCAGCCTCCTAAACTGTAAAAGGATAAATCCTTGTTTGTTAAAGTCATCTACTTGTGGCATGTCTGTTATAGCAACACTAGAGAACCAAAACACCATCTGAAGAATAGATTTGATGAATGGAATACCAATGACCAAAGGCCAGACAAGTTGTGAAATGACATCAAGAACATCATACCTGAAAAAAGCAAAAGGTCATTAAAAATGAGAAAGGAAGAAAGTCCAACATGGATGTCAGAAGAGAATATGAAACTTGCTCTTAAAGGAGAGTAGCTAAAGCAAAAGAAACAGATGATGAAATAAAACAGCTGAACAGAACATCTCAAAAGGCAGCTCAAGAAGAGAAAGTAAAATATTATAATGAAATGTGCAAAGACCTGGAGTTAGGAAACCCAAGGGAATAACACATTTGGGATTTCTTAAGCTGAAAGAACTGAGGAAAAAATTCAAGCCTTGAGTTGCAATACCGAAAAATTCTATGGACAAAATATTGAATTATGCAGGAAGCATCAAAAGAAGATGGAAGGCCAGTGCAGTGAATTGCTTAATATGTCCTGCTGGCCATCATCCTCTATTTGTGATGTAAATTCTAGTCTCTATGCCTAGGGAGTTTGGGAGCTCTGCTAGCATAGTGCCTAAAGCATTTGACTGCTAGCCAGAAGGCTGGCGGTTCAAACCCACCAGCCACTCTTCAGAAGGAAGATTGGGCAATCTACTTCTGTAGTGATACTGCCTCAGAAACCCAAGGAGGGGTCACTCTGAATCAGGTCCCACTCAATGGCACATAACAACAACAACATGCCTAGGGAGTTTAGAGTGGGGTGCATCTTGAGTCCTGCCTTGCTGGAGGGTATGACTCAAGTTACCACCCATTTTGTGATGTATTGTAAATCCTATTCTCTATTCCTGCTGTAGGAGCTCTGGTAATGTAGTGCCTAATGCATCTGACTGCTAACCAGAAGGCTGGCGGTTCAAACCCACCAGCCACTCCTTGAATGGAAGGTTGGGCAAACTACTTCCGTAGTGATACTACCTCAGAAACCCAAGGAGTGGTTACTATGGGTCGGGTCTGACTCGACGGCACATAACAACAACAACACGCCTGCTGAGGGTGGGAGGTATTTTGATTCCCACTTTGCTGGAAGGTGTGATTCAAGTCATCACTGTTAGTTTCCTTGAGGGTATATATATATGAATGTTCTGGGAAAGTTCGTTCTCTTGGTCTGGTTCTGTGCTTGGTTTGCCATCATCTCACACCAAGAGATGAGACAGCAGCCATCATCTGACCCACTGTTTTGCGTTCACCAACTCCTGGAACCACATGAGTTGGGATAATCCTCCAGACTTGCCCACAGACCTGGAATTTGCCAGCCTGCCAGCCTCTTAACCTCTACCACTACCATGTGAGCCATTGCCCTGGGAGTCTGTGAGTTCTGTGAGAGGTTACAGCAAAATATGGAACCCTAAGACAAGAGGAAGATTATTGGGGGAGAGGGGGAGAAGTTGATGTCAGAGATGATGCCGTGGCATGGCAGTTTGGAAAAGGTAGACATGTGGGACATCTTTAACTTCTGCTTCATAGATCAGCCTTGTGCTGATCTTTCTGAACGAAATTATTGAAGCAGAAACAATACAGAGTCACTATAGCATAGTGCCTAAGGCACTTGACTACTAACAAGGAGGCTGGCCGTTCAAACCCACCAGCCACGCCTCAGAAGGAAGGTTGGGCAATCTACTTCTGTAGTGATACTGTCTCTAAAACCCAAGGAGGGGTCACTATGAGTCGGGTCTGACTAGAGGGCACATAACAACAACATACCAAAAATAATTGGTTGATGTTCAACTATTTCAGCAGGTAACATATGATCGAGAACAAATGGTATCAAAGGAAGAATTCCAAGATGCATGAAGGAATTGGTGATAAACAAGGTTCTGGGAATTGATGAAATACCCATTGAGATGTTTCAACAAACAGGTATAGCACTGGAGGTGCTTACTTGTTTATGCCAAGAAATTTGGAAGAAACTACCTGACCAAATGACTAGAAGAGATCAACATTCATGTCTACTTCAAAGAAAGGTGATCCATCAGAATGTAGAAATTATTGAATAATATTATTAATATCACATACAAGTGAAATTTTGGTTAAGATAATTCAAAAATGGTCGCAGCAGTGTATTGACAGAGAACTTTCAGAAATCCAAGCTGGATTCAGAAAACGACATGCAATGGGGGAAATCATTGCTGATGTCTGATGGATCTTGGCTGAAAGCAAAGAATACCAGAAAAGTGTTTACCTGTGTTTTATTGACTATGTAAAGGCATTTGACTGTATGATTATAATAACATATGGTTAACTTTTTGAAGTATAGGAATTTCAGAACTCTTAATTGTGCTTATGGGGAACCTGTACATACATAAACAGCAAATAGGTTAATGAGTCAAAATTAACAGCTCTAACTAGCAACCTTGATGCTATGACCAGATTCTTACTCTCCACCTTATTATCACAAGGTAGATGAGCATTTTGTTGTTGTTATGTGCTGTCGAGTCAGCTCCAATTCAGAGGGAACCTATGTACAACAGAATGAAACACTGCTCTTTCCTGTGCCATCCTCGAAATCCTTGCTTTGCTTGAGCTCATCATTGTGGCCACTGGGTCAATCGGTCTCACTGAGGGTCTTCCCATTTTTCACTGACCCTCTGCTTTACCAAGCATGATATTCTTTTCCAGGGACTGGTCCCTTCTGATAATATGACCAAAGTTGGTGAGATAAAGTCTGGCTATTCTCACTTCTGGGGAGCATTCTAGCTGTACTTCTCCCTAGACAGATTTTTTTTTTGTTGTTCTTTTGGCAGTCCATGGTGTTTTCAGTATTCTTCATAGGTCAGTGGTTCAAACCCATCAACTTCTCTGCAGAAGGAAGATGGGGCAATCTACTTCCATAAAGATTTATAGCATTGGAAAAAAAAATGCGTGTCACTATGAGTCAGAATCGACTCAAAAGCAGTTTATTATTATTATTATTATTACTCAAAAGCATCAACTCCTCTTCGGTTTTCCTTATTCATTTTAGATTTTATCTGCATATGAAGTGATAGAAAATACAATGGCTTGGGTTAGATGCACCTTTGTCTTCAAAGTAAAATCTTTGTTCCCTAACACTTTAAAGAGGTCTTTTGCAGCAGATTTGCCCAGTACAATATGAGGTCTGATTTGTGGGCTGTTGCTTCCATGGATGGTGATTATGAACCCAAGTAAAATGAAATCCCTGACACCTTGAGGATGGAGAAGGTGAAATTAGACAAACATATTAAGGGATACAAAAAAGTCGTGGATGTAGAAGAAGGGTTTGGAAATACCTAGCACATTGCAAAAGAAGCATGTGAAACATGGCTACAGTGAGCAAAATGGCAAACAAAGCTGAGTGGACACACATTTAAACATTGTTTACTCTGTATTTCTCTGGTGAGTCAACTGAAAGTCCACACCTGAAAGGGTGCTTGAGGTACTGATAGGTTAATGCATCTTAATCTCCATGTGAGGATATAAAATAGTGTGTTCCTTATAATATTACATAATATATGGACTTAGGAAATGCTACCTTATGTTATTAGTGGGCCTGGCTTATTCCTGGCAGTGATTTTCAGATGATATATAGCAGTGACTCTGGGTCACTGAGTGAAACATGGCTCATTGGTTTCTTTATTAATTATTATGCCAGATGAAGGTATCTTTCCTGAGGCTGGTTTAATAGTATTTAATACTATTTAAAATATATTATTCTTACCTTCTTTTGGGCCAGCATATGTCCCTAACAAATTATGATAGTCTTGTCAAGAATGGGAGTTCCAGAACATTTAATGAGGAGCCTGTACATAGACCAGGAGGCTGTCATTTGAACAGCACAAAGGAATATTGCATGGTTTAAAATCAGGAAAGCTGTGCCTCAGGGTTGCATCCTTTCACCATAATTTTTCTGTCTGTATGGTGAACAAATAATCCAAGAAGCAGGACTATAGGAAGAAGAATGAGACATCAGGATTTGGGGAAGACTTGATAACAACCTGAGATACACAGACAACACAACCTTGCCTGCAGAAAGTGAAGATGACATGAAACATTTACTGACAAACACCAAAGACTACAGTCTGAAGTATGGATTATACCTCAATACAAAGAAAACAAAAATCCTTACAAATGGACCAATAAGAAACATTACAATAACTGGATAAAAGATTGAAGTTGTTGGGAATTTCATTTTGCTTGGATCCACAGTCAACACCCATGGATGCAGCAGTCAAGAAGTCAGACGTTACAGTGCACAGGGCAAATCTGCTGCAAGGGACCTCTTCATTTTATTTTTTAATTTTTATTGTGATTTGGGTGAAAATTTACAGAGCAAATACACTTTCCATACAGCAGTTCACATACACTTTGTCTCATGACATTCACCACAATTTACCACAATCCCCTCCTACAATTTACAACATCTCCCCTCCTACATCCTCCTGATAGTTACCTCTTCCCTGTGTCCATCCCTCCACACACTCCTGCCCCCTGAGCTGTCTCCCTGTGCATAAGCAGCGCTTCTTTTTCCCATGCTTGTTCTCTCCAAGGAGTGTATCTACCTCAGGTAAATGTTTAACTCACATGCCTATCTATTGTTTGGCTGGAAGCCACAGGCATGGGTTCAATTCCAGACCTGAAGGGCAGCTAGGGGCCATGGTCTCAGTGGTTCTACCAGGCTCTATCAGGCTAGCAAACCTGGTCCACCCCCCCTCTTTTGTTTTTTCCAAATGATTTTGAGTTTTGTTCCACATTGTTCTCCCTGTCTAGCCAGGATCTCCTACATAGATCCTCTTCTAAGTGGTTGACAGTTGTAGCTGGGAACCATATATTTCTTCTGGTCTCATAGGCATATAGGCTACAGATCTGATGGTGTACCAGTCGCTGGGACTAATTGTTCCATGAATTTTTGCTTTTCTTCATTCTTCTTTGCTCTGTACGAGGAGAGACCCATTGTTGCATCTAGATGGCAGCTTGCAAGCTTTTAAGATCCCAGTCACTACTCACCACAGTAGGAGGTGGAACAATGTTTTGTGTAGTATGTTGTGCCAAGTGAGCTTGATGTCCTCTGCGACTAGGGTCCCGAGCCCACAGGTTCAACTACTCAGTCCCTCTGAGTAGCTGGCTGTGACCAAGCAGTGACTACAACCTTGTCACTTGTCAGCTCCACTATACACCTGGGAATTCAGATCATACACATAAAGTAATAGGACCATTGTCTGCCAACCCTATACATGTTCTGGGGTATACTCCCCACTTCACAGACATACCTAATACTTCAGCCTGTCCACCCATCTATGCATCCATATACCCGTGTTTGCCTTCACTGACCATGCCCTACTATATGTGCTAAAGTGTTCATCTTTGTTGTCTGTAATTCCCACATACCTCTCTATGTCTTTCTCTTCCTCAATGCCACTATATTGATCACTCACATTTGGTACATTGC
>NW_006921862.1:2282209-2284929 GCF_000298275.1 Orycteropus afer afer
TCTGTTGTCTCCAAGGCATCGTGATATTGCATTAAGATCTCTGTTAATTGTTTGTGAAGAGCAGTCAAGGGTGAATCAGGCTGTTCTTGGTGTTTTTTTATCATTGGCCTGTTTGTGAAAAAGGAGTTGCTGGCTCTTGCTCAGTAAGTGAAGTTGCATGAGATTTGGGTGTTCTTGTATCTTATTGAGACTGTTGCTGTCTCCCACTTAGTTACTCAAAAATTACAATCAAATAACCATCAAAAAACTAAAAGCTCACGGACAAAAATATACATCATGTAATCACACAGGAACAGTACCCAAAAATAGAAAAAGGAGAGAAAAGAAGAAGAAAACAAGAAGACATGCACTATCTGGGGATAGGGGACTAAGAGAATAATGGTAGAGAAGGAGAATAATGAAAAAAAAAGGTGCAAACTAGGACCTGGGAGGGGAAGAATAGTAAAAAGGACAAAAGTATTATTAATAATAGTCATTTTAAAACAGACAAATACAAGAAAACTAAACACCAGAAAAAAGAAAGAGAAAAAGAAGAAAAAATAAAAATAAAAAAAAAAAAATTGGCAGAGGACAGGGAAGGGCACCCAGGCTCCATCCGAGCCCACAGACTGAGTGGAGTTCCTGCAGGCCCAGAAGGTAGGTGGGAGTGGGGGGTGGCCGCACCTTCATTCACCAAATGGGTGTGGGGTATAAGAGTAACCAGAGGAATGTCACACCTTTTCAGTTGTGCTGGTCTGGGAAGTCCTTAGGGTTAATGGAAAGCAGAACGTCTTTTTAAGGCCCTGGAATCTGGTAGAGCGCTGTCTCTTTAGGTTGTCTCTAGCTGCTGGTTATGTGTTGATTTGTTTTGTCTCGATTTTATGGTTTAATATTTTGAAAAGGTGAAGCTGGTGTATTTTATTTTATTATTGATTCAGGTATGTTGGGTCGCTCTGCTGAATTCTTTGTGATGGTGGAATCACTGTGTGGAATGTGGATATGTGTTTCTGTTTATCGTAAGGAGGCTTTAGAGTTCGAAGTGTAAGGTTTTATGGTAATTGGCTGAATATGGTTTCTTCTATTGAATGAGTGAAGTTATTGGTGGAGAAGGTGGGAGCAGAAGAAGGAAAGCTTGGTGTTGCTAGGGTCGGTTTCTAGGGCTTTGCATGTGCTGTTATTAATGATGCAGTTTACAAGACTGTAGCTCAATCTCAGGAAAGATTCCTGTTGTTAGGGAGTTGACACTTTCCACCAGGCTCAGGCACACTCAAAGACCCCACTTTCAAGGCCCCTTGGTGCCAAAAAGCCAATCCAAGGCAAATTCCTGGAACCACACTCAGCCATGGCTTCCTCTCTTTCCCCATTCCGTCTGCCCGCAGGGCTGGTGCAATCCCCTGAGCCTGCTAATGGCTCGGGAGTTTGTCTGTGATCCTGCCCACCTGTGGCGCCAAAGATGCACATGATTTCAGCTGTGCTGGAGTCAGAGGAGTACCTGCTAGTAAACTGGTCCCAATATCTGTGACAAAGATAAGCACAATGTCTCCCAGGCTGACCGAAGCCCACTCAGTGACCTGCTGAAAGAGGAGTGTGCTCACCCTCCTGGAGCACCAATGAGCTCTCCGCTTGAGTTTCAGTGGTGCTGCACACTCCTGTTTGCACTCTGGTGACCCAAGTTACCGATAAAATCAGGTGCTGGAGGCAGATCCTTGGGGTGTTTGCTGGGATGTTGGTGTGGTCACTGGTATGCTGATATAGGATGTCTGCTTTCTTGGTTCATGGGGATCTCGGGTGGCTGCCCTCCCCCAGCAGTCAGTGACTGCCCCAGGGAAGTTTCCAATGGCCTCTCTTGGCTGCCCATCTATCCTCCACCAGGTAGATCTTTCTTAAGTAATCTCCCTGTGCTTTCCTCTAATTCTGCTCTTCTTTGTTTGGTGGACTCTGATTCAGTAAGCTGTTCAGAGCACCAAAATCCCCAATTCAAACTGCTGTACCTAGTTTTTCAAGCACTTAGGTGCTAGAGAGAAATAGCATGGTGCTTACTGATGAGACTCCATTTTGAATCCCAAGGGACCTCTTTAAAGTGTTAAAGAGCAAAGATGTCACTTTGAAGACTAAGGTGTGCCTGATTCAAGCTCCGGTACATTCAATATCTCATATGCATGTGAAATCTGAACAAGGAATAAGGAAAAATGAAGAAGAGTTGATGCCTTTGAGTAGTGTGGTGGTGGTGGTGAAGAAATATGAATATATCATGGACTGCCAGAAGAACAAACAAATCTGCCCTGGAAGAATGATAGTCATAATGGTCCTTAGAAGTGAGAATGGTCAGACTTTATCTCACCTTCTTTGGTCATGTTGTCAGAAGAAACTAGCCCCCGGAGAAGGATATCATGGTTGGTAAAATATAAGGTCAGTGAAAAAGAGGAAGACCCTCAGTGAGATGAATTGACACAATGATGGCACAGGACTGGGAAGTGTTCACTCTGTTGTACATAGCATCTCTATGAGTTGGAGCTGACTCAACGGAACCTAACAACAACATGTCCTCAAGGATTACACAAAAATTTACTACTTGCGCCTAATTTCTGTTGAAATGATGTATAATGACAAAATACTTGAATGAATTGTTGTTGTTATTTGCCATCGAGTCGGTCCCGACTCATAGCGACCCCTCCTTGGGTTTCCGAGGCAGTATCACTACAGAAGTAGATTGCCCAACCTTCCTTCCGAGGAGTGGCTGG
>NW_006921862.1:2285029-2306859 GCF_000298275.1 Orycteropus afer afer
TGCCCAACCTTCCTTCCGAGGAGTGGCTGGTGGGTTTGAACCTCCAGCCTTCTGGTTAGCAGTCAAGTGCCTTAGGCACTATGCTACCAGAGCTTCATCCTAGTGTTTTGTTAAAGGTAGCTTTAGACAATATCTATGCAATAACAACAGTGCTCACTTGAATGAATAGAGAATAAAAATCAGGCCTTATACTGATATAGGCAGTCTTTGTAAATAATGGAATGAATCATCTTATTTTCATCCTGTTGTTGTTGTTGTGTGCCGTCGAGTCGGACCTGACTCATAGTGACCCCTCCTTGGGTTTCCGAGGCAGAATCACTATGGAAGTAGTTTGCCCAACCTTCCTTCCGAGGAGTGGCTGGTAGGTTTGAACCACCAAACTTCTGGTTAGCAGTCAAGTGCCTTAGGCACTATCCACCAGAGCTTCATCCTAGTGTTTTGTTAAAGGTAGCTTTAGACAACATCTATGCAATAACAAGTGAAATGAAGAAAAATAAGCTAATTAGTGCTGTCAAATAAATAAAAGTCTTGTCTTTGTTTGCAACTGAGTCAATTGTCTCATAGAGGCCTTACAGGGCAGATCTGAGCTGCCCCATAAAGTTTCCAAGGACACATCTTTATTGCCACATATTTTTCCCAACATAGCAGCTGGTGGGTTTGAATCACCAACTTTTGGTTAGCAGTCAAGTTCTTAACTATCCAAATTAACTAGTCAAGTTTTCTACAGTTGTAATTGTATTAACTGAATTATTGCCGAAGTTTACATTATTATTATTATTAGAGTTGCTATTGATTCATTCCAACTCATGGTCATACTATGTGAGCCAGAAGAGAACTGTGCTACTCTGGGTTTTCAATGGTTTATTTTCTAGGGACTAGATTGCCAGGCTTTTATTCTGGGTGCTACTGGTGAACTTGATGCTCCCATCTTTTGTAGCAGCCAAGCATGTTAACTGTTTGTATCACTCAGGAAATACAAAAGAATGGTGGAAAAACAAAACAAAAAAAGGAGTTCATCATTTATTTTATAGCCATTCCATTTTACCCTTTACCATATTATCCCTATAACTTGTGGAATTTATTTTCTCTCCTTGGTTTCCATTACTTTTATTTCTTGGTGGTTTCTTCATTTCTTCTCCAATCCATTGTTACAGGCAATGGATGAGATGGATATATGTATACACTAATTTTAAATGGTTAATATATATTAGTGACAGACACTTAAAATTATTCTTTGTTAATCTGAAAGCAGTATCATGAAAATGATCTATAACCATTGCATCATATTACTAATTAGCTGACTTATCAATAGTTGCTTTACATGTAATCTGTCCACATGATTTTAAAATTATTTATAACATATTTGAATTGCTCCTATAGCTATTAACTTTAGCAAACATCCTTCCATCAAATCACATCATTAAACACATTGCATGTGGAAATGTGCTTACTTCACATTGCCTTTTTATTGTTTCCAACAGCTATTTAGTATAATTTATTTTAAAATGGTTTCTGACTTGGTGAAGGACTCCCAAACCCCTTTATAGCCATTGTAATGAACTGCAGTCAATTCCAACCCACTCTTTTCTAACACTGACTTTACCAAACCTGCTGTCTTTTAGGGATAAGCCAAGAACCACATCCCAGGCTTTTCAATGCCTGTGGAAGGAAACAAGAGCTGCACGAATAATCATAATAGTAGGTGTATTCTTTTTCAATCTCACTAATCAAGGTTAATAATAAAGTATAATGAGTAATATCTTTGAGGAAAATTATATCAACAATTGTCATATAGGAAAAAAAATCAAGTTTTATAATCACACTAAGCATATGATAATTCTGGGTTGCAGTTTTCTTTCTATAAATTATTTCAACTAGAAAATAACTTCCTTGTCATTAGCCAGTGCATACTGGGACATTCTTCCTCAGTTGCTTAACAGCCTGCAGGTGGCCACATTACTAAGACATAACTTTAAGTACTATAGTTTTGAATTTCCATGAAAAAATAAAGATTAGTTTTGTGACCCTTTGTGCTTAAAAATCAGCATTATTCATTTTGAGAAATATGCCATTTTTCAGTGCCTTGACCACAAAGGTTTTTTGCCAAACCCTTAATGTAGAGATTACATGCTTACTAATTTTTCTCTTTTAGGGAGGTAGCTTTATAACTTCCTCATGCCACAATGATGTTTGGGGGAAGATGTCTGCTCTTCTTTTTCTGTTATCATCCATGATGCTTCATGGTGAACTGAAACACAAATTAGACTTACGAAGCCACTGAAATAAGCCATCTAGGCATCTGTAGTCTCCTCATGGACCTTTCTGTTGGTTGCTATGTGATTTATGATAGGCTTTGGTACACATCTCTTCTGGGCCCAAAATTATCTTTGCTGGGGCCAGAAAAGCTGCTCCTGAGCCATCTTGTTCCAGTGATAATTTGTTCTTACTGATGTAGGCTAAACTTTGTAAAACTTTCTGCAGTGTGTGTAAAGAGCTTTGCAAGATCTTTACACAAATTTTTCAAAGATACTTTGATTCCAAACATAGTAATTTAGCACTCAATTGTAATTTTTGGTAATTATTAGAAAGAATGTATTCTTATGTCTTAGAAGGATATGGCTTCTCTAGAACTGTAAAAAAGCTATTTTCATGTTTTACAAAGACGTTTGAAAAGATATTCTTAGTATTTTGTCAAATATTATTTTCAAGCCGTTTGCAATATTTAAATTAAATTATATTCCTATTTATATGGGAAAGGAAAAGCAATATTATGCCTATGTAATTGGGGTCACTGTGAGTCAGAATCAATTGAACAGCAACTAATAATAGTAAAATCAATGTAAATGTGATATATAATAAAATAGTTTAGTAGTCATACGAATTACTTGATATGTAGTGAACAAAATGAGGCTGAGATATTAAGATTTTTTTATTTTTTGTTTGGGGGATGTGCATTTCCTTTTGCACTAACATTGTGAAACCTCAACCATTTCAAAAGAGAAAGAATTTAGATTATTCAGAACAAATGTAATGATTACAATGACACACATCAAAAAGCAAAAACCAAACTTGTTGCTGTTGAGTCAGTTCAGACTCCATGACACTATGGGACAGAGTGGAACTGCCCCAGGGGGTTTCCAAGGCTCTAAATCTCACAGAAGCAGACTACCTCCTCTTTCTCCCATGAAGCACTGACCTTTCAGTTAGCAGGCAAGCGTTTAACCACCGTACACAGGGGAGCTTCCAACAACACATGCCCACAGTTATACAACCAAGAGCATGTGTGGTTTCTTTGAAATTAGGGAGATCTCTGTTTGTAAATTTTTAATTCTACTTTTTTGCATTTGTAGTGTTACTTTAACTTAAGGTGATCTCTAAAGTTTGAATTGCACTTTTTGCAGTTTCCCTATCCATACCACTGGGGTTAGATAAGGTAATTTAAAGCTCCATGTTTATGTTCTCTCTATGTCACAAATAGCTCAAGCCAGAAAAAACTCAGCCAGGGTATTCCAATGAACACTGGTCATTATTTTTAACCTGAATTAACTGAGCTTCAGTAATTTAAATGATCAACAAGTTAATTCATAAAATATTTTATGAATTAAACGTCATGCTATCTGAAATTTACTTAAAAATAATCAAGTTAGGAAGGGAAATGTGTAAAAGTAAATAAAAACTGCCCATGAGCTGATAATTATTGAAATTGCATGATAGAGTTAGTAGTCGGGGTTTATTAACTTTAGGAACTCTGGTGGCATAGTGCCTAAGGCATTTGACTGCTAACCAGAAGGCTGGAAGTTCAAACCTACCAGCCACTCCTTGGAAGGAAGGTTGGGCAATCTATTTCCATAGGGACACTGCCTCAGAAACCAAAGAAGAGGTAGCTAGCTATGAGTCGGATGCAACTCTACAGCAGTGAGTTTGTTTTTTCTTTATTTTTATGTGGGACAGTTTTCATCATAATATGCTTTAAAAGACAAGTCAAAAGTCAGCTGTGACTATCAACCACAACAAAATTGTTTGGTATGTACTCTCAGAATAGTACTGTCATAAGCTTACAACAGCCAGCATACACTCACGAGTCTAGAACAAATTATGAGTTTTTCTGTTGAGCACTAGAGTGTAGATAGGTACTCAGAGCTTCACTAGTTATGATTTAACTGTAAGATTCCTCAAGTTTATGCATTTTCTTGAAAAACACAGAATCTAAACCGTTTTATTGTATTTTTATTTGCTATAGTGGCATAGCGCCTAAGGCATTTGACTGCTAACCAGAAGGCTGGTGGTTCAAACCCACCAGCCACTCCTCAGAAGGAAGATTAGGCAATCTACTTCCATAGTGACACCACCTCAGAGGGGTCATTATGAGTTGGATCCAACTTGATGGCAATGGTTTTATTTATTTATTTATTTTGCATATATAAATAATACACCAAGAATGTTTTTCATAAGGAGCCCTGGAGGCACAGTGGTTAAACAGTTGGTTGCCAACCAAAAGGTTGACACTCCATAGGAGAAAGCTGTGGCAGTCTGTTCCATAAAGATTTCAACCCAGGAAACCCTATGGGGCAGTTCTACTCTGTCTCATAAGGCTGCTATGAATTGGAATCAACTCAATGCCAGTGGGTAATTTTCTTCATGGAAAGAAGAAAAGATTAATTGCATTTCTCTTTGATAATTTTTGTTTGTTTATAGATGAAAACAAAAGGAAAGAAAAATGTACAGTTAGAAATTAGTGGTTATATCAAGTTGTAAAGAAAGGTTTAATACTTGAAGGAAGATAACTAAAAACTTTGAAGCGAAACTTTATTAAATGCTGGTAGACAGATAGCAAGAAAAAATGAATAAGCACAAATAGTCACCGTTTCCACTTCATTGTTTCCCACCTGCACATTCTCAGAGCTCCCTGTACAGCCAGACATCTGTCCTGCCTCTTACACTATGCACAGATTTCTGACACACTCTTCCACAGGCTCAATGCAGTTCTAGAACTAGGGCTAGACTGAGAGCTCATTATCTGATTTTCCCCTCAGAATCTCTTTCTCTAACGTGTTATTGGTGTCCCACACCATTATCTGTGTCTGTCAGACAGCCCTAGATATAGATGATTGCCTTTGGCGTTTGCAAGAAGACACTGGAAAGAAATGCAAATTGGGTGAATTACCCTGCAGCAGGGATTATCTTTGCTTCAGTCTAGTTGCAAGACTTTTTGAGAATAGCAGGAAAATACAAAAGGTTTTGTGGGGACATACGTGTGCAAGAACATCCATGATTTTGCACATGCAGCCATATAATCTATTTGATTGCATCAAATTGTTCTTGTCATAAGTGTAAGTGAAAACCTTACTGATAAACATTATGGATATATGAAATAAAAGTAGTCAATGACAGCTATCATTGCCATATGTCCACTAGATAAGGTCTCCTGGAACCACAGATAAATTAGAATGGGCTGCATCCTTGTTGAGAAAGAGGGAAGTAGCTCTGACAACTAGAAGCTGGTCTGGTACTGTCAGCTAAGCCTTGGGGTTGCTATGCACTGACCTGGTGCTCACACCCAGGCAGAACATCTTCACAATATAGGGTCACGCTGTGACCATGATGAATCAAAAAAAGGAATGCCTCTGCAATCATGGCTGAAAACAGATAAAATATGAATATTGTCCTAGTGCCAAAGACGTCCAAACATACTCCTGCTCTGGCTAATATGAGTGGCTGCTGCTTCTTTACCCATTACAGCTTTAGCGTCAGTCTTTTTTCCTTCTAGATAAAATTACTATACTACTCAATTGTACCCCCACTTTCCAACAGCACATAAATCAGTGTAAGACTCTGTTTCCTTATAACATTGCCCAAATGGCCCAATGCAATCCCAAATCCTATAGGATTTGGAACTCTTTTCTAACACCCTCTTACTGATCTGTCCCAAGCTTCCTTCACTATATGCATTCTCCCCCACTGAGCAGGTAATAGCATAATTTGTTCAATTTCAGATGTGTTCTTGGTAGTCATTGCCTGAAGAGTAAACAATTACAAAATGGTTACAATGGGAACTTTGTAATGGATAGAAGAAGCATTGTGCGTCTATCCAACAGGGTCATTGGCCATAAGACTTCTTCAGTGGTAAGTAGAATAGTTCCAGGACTGTGTTCATTCTGTGTAAGAACAAAATGCAGTATCTTTCCTGTGACTTCCAGCCAAACAAAAGACAGGCATATGAGTTGAACATTTATACTAGGTAGATACTATCTTTGGAGAGAACAATCATGGGAGAACAGAAGGGCTGTGTATGCACAGGGAGACAGCTCAGAGGGCAGCAGTGCATGCAGGGATGGACACAGGAAAGAAGTAACAATGGGGAGGAAGTGGGAGGGGAGCTGTTGCATTGTGGGAAATTGTAGTCAATGTCAAGAGACAAAGTGTATGTGAACTGCTGTATGGAGAGTGAATTTGCTCTGTAAACTTTTACCCAAACTACAATGAAAATTAAAAAAAAAAAAAAAGCAGTATATCTCTCTTTCTTCCATGTCTACCCCTACCCCACCAAATCCTATTTTCTGAAAATATTATTTATGAGTTTCACTGCTGATTTTACCAAGCTAGCAACAGGAATAGGAAAGATCAGGGGAAATAGCATAGAGAAAACAATTCTGAATCAATTCTTTCAAAATATATTTTCAAAATTAAGTTATAAATCTCTGGTGCCTTGCTACTTATTGAGGTACTAGAAAATAGGCATTCTAAAGGAGGGTTTGTGACATGCAGAGGAGAGCAGCCAAGTCATTGATTTATTCAGGCATTATTCTATCATTCATCACTTTTCGCCTAGAAAAGAAACTCAGTGAGGTCAGGGACTTGCTGCTTTATCTTCTTTCTCTAGGTCAGAATGTGGTGCATAATAATTATGTGAAAATATGATTGGAACTCAATAAATATTTATGAAATAATTCAATAAGTGAGCAAATAGACTGAACACTTAGTATGTCTTCATAGACTGAATACTTCTTATGCCACCATGAGTGGCATTATAGGCTGTCAGCCCCATTCTTGTCCACATGGAGGTTTAAAACTAGCTAGGGAATTAGATACACTCTATAAGAGAGATTATTCAAACAGCAGTGGATATGGATAGCAAAGGACATTTCAAAGAGGAGTTGGTCAGAACGGAAGGATTTCCCCAATTGAAGGCATGAAAGCATATTCCATATGGAGTTCGGAGTATGAACAAAGGTATGGTGGTAGCAAGAGGCATAACAATGAGCTACATAGTTCATTGAACTCTCATGCTGTTCAATAAACATTAACTGGTAAAGTCTGGATTTGAACCCAGGCCTTTGAATCTCGGAAGATCCAGCCTGTGATTCCAATGTCTAGATTAAATTCAGTGAGTGTTCATTAGTGTACTTGTAGCTTGCATGTAAGGTTAGATATTGGGGAAGAGAAGAGGGATAAGGCTGAAAACTCCAGATTTTAAACGGTGGAGTGAAGAAGAGGGCTACATTTTTTTCCTAATTTTGAATTTAAGCACAAAAAGCATTTTTATGCTTAAAATATAATAAAGTTCTTTGTATGGGATATCTAGGTAGAGGTTAGAGAGAATAATTGACAAAAAAAAATTCACACTGATTATATATTTACAAATATTATGTATTGCCCTTTTGAATATGTTTACTTTAATAAATGCATATTTTTAAATCCTGGGCTTTTAGTAATTTGAACTGTTTTAAACAGAATTCCTTTTTAGAAATATTATTCAGCTGAAATGAGTTGTAATTTTTTTTTCTGACCTATAGGAAGCCTTGTTTTTTAGAACATATATGCAATTAATTTAGTTGAAAAAATAAAACATACATCTCTCCAACAATTAAGAAAGATTGCAAACTAATGAATGAAAATACACAGCAAAGAGATATGTATTTTTAAGGGTGGAAGAAGATAGGAAGTGATGAAATGTTCCAAATGAGTAGCAGTGTTTATAAATTCTGTGTAGTGTGAATTTGATGGACAGCTGAGACTTGCATGAACAAGTTTTAATAGTAGTGTGAAGCCATTTCAGTAATAGAATGATTTCCCCCCTTGAATTTTTGGTTAAAAGAGGTTGATTTTCAGAGGGCAGCTGCTATCAACACCACAATTAAAAAGCAGTACTGTCTTCTCATTTGCGGTGTGGGGACAAACACATAGATCCAGACCCTGAGCTAGTTTATTAGAGGTAAGAAAACTAGTCTAAAACAGAATATTTACATTCATCTCTTGCTACTTCCAGCAGCTAAATGTACGGAAGAGAATCATAAAGGTAATGGAATTATCAAATGACAGAGCTAAAGTGGGCCCTAGTGATTACAGGGGGAGCTCTGGTGGTGTCATCCCTAAGGCATTTGACTGCTAACCAGGGGGGCTGGTGGTTCAAACCCACCAGTGACGCCTTGGAAGGAAGGTTTGGCAATCTACT
This sequence comes from Orycteropus afer afer, assembly GCF_000298275.1. Classification (NCBI taxonomy): domain Eukaryota; kingdom Metazoa; phylum Chordata; class Mammalia; order Tubulidentata; family Orycteropodidae; genus Orycteropus; species Orycteropus afer. The sequence goes on from NW_006921862.1 coordinate 2,293,482, forward strand.
TCCACAGTGATACTGCCTTGGAAACTCAAGGAGGGGTCGCTTTGAGTCGGATCTGACTCATTGGCAGTGTTTGGTTTGGTTTTAGTTTAGTGATTGGTGGCTACTTCTAGTTTAGTTTGCCAATGGGCAAAGAAAAACCCAGAGAAATTTCATGATTTTCCTAATGCCACTCAGTAAGTGTACCAAAACTAGTAATAAGAAGTTAGGGAAGCTAGGGCATAAAATTGTCTACAATATTGATTACAAAGCAGGGAAAGGAATTAAGAATCATCAACTTTCAGCCCTGTCTTTTCTTTTGGGTTGCCCACAGAGAAATGTAATGCTTAATGTTTTATGCTAAAACAATACATAAAATATCCTGCTTTCAAGCAGATACATTGGAGAATGAATTGTTTGGTTGCTTTGCCCAAACATTCAATGTCCGATTCTTTATAGAGAGAATTTCCTCCATATTTAAGGTGGATTCACTTTTAATAAATCCTTTGCAACTTTTCAAGAACACATGTGCTCAACGTACTTGAACAACGCATACTGTTTGTGACCATTGTATTAAAATATTCAAAAGATTCAACAATTATTTCATACTCTTGAAAATGAGTAACTTATAAGAATAGAAAAGGGCAAGGGGAAGGGAGAGAGAGAGAAAGAGAGAGAGAGATTGACTTATCTTGATATTTCAATAAGCCTCCTATGTTGCTGATGTTTTACTGTTTGTCGAGCACTTTCATGTACACTATATCCTGGAAGTTTCACCACACAACTGTGAGTTATTATCACCAATTTATAATGGAAAAACTGAGGCTGACAGAGGCTAGGGGACTTGTTTAAGATGCTGAGGGACAGATCAGCTGACTCTCAGATGTGAGTTCCCCTAATTGATGCTCCCAGACCACTAGCATTAGCCAGAAAGGTGGTGTTTGGAGGTTTTTGACCAAGAATCCCCAGAGAACTAAATCTTCACCCCGATCAAAAGAATAAGTGGGTTCTACTAGCAAGAATCTTAATAGATACCTTGGGAAAAATTCTCAGTATAACTCTTTTCTCATCCCTAAAGATAAGCCTGCCATGTTTTTTTGAAGCTATGAACGGATTTGATAGGGGAATAGAAAATTTGGTTACAAGGATAAGTCATCTCTCCTCTCTCCATCTTTTCCATAATTATCTCCATTTTGGGATCAACAGTTTTTGGGTTTGGCATCCTTGTACAAAATAATCCAGGCTTTAGTTGTTCTTGTTTTTATGTTAAATGTCTTTATGAAAATAAATGAACACTCCATAGCTCACTGTTCTACCTTGATTTTAATTTCATCAGCCCAGGTCTTTCTTCCAAGGGCCCCCTGGATAGACTTGAACTTCCATAGTTTCTGGTGGCTGAGAACTTGTTTGCCCACCTAAACAACAAAGGTAACCTAATTGCACCTACATTCTCTGAGTTGCAAAGAACCAGCACTCTTGGAGTCCATGCTTATGCATTCCCAATCAATCACGCCAGCACTGGCCTCATCATCGTTGTCAAACTTGGTTTCTCTCCTTTTTCTCATGTGAGAGCGGGTGGACCAAGACAGCTTTTTGGAGGCTCAAAGAATGATTTTTCTCTGAGAGAGGCACATCTCCCTAGTCTGCCAAGGAATGAAAATTCAGACAATCACACGGATCATTTTGAATGGTGCCAAATAAATTCCACCAAATGCTACTGCCAATGACGACAACATGTCACTGGGATATGTGGTGATTTTTTTTTCCCCCTTAGTATCAGGCTTGAGCCTTCTCCTGAGTGCAAGAAAAATGACAGAAGGGCCATACACAGCTTTAGCTATAGAAATAACATAGAATTTTCATGATTGATCCTTAACTGAAATGTCTGGACACTTGGAAACTACTCCAAAGATTAGACAAAGTCGTGAATACAGACCACCATTTTGTCATAAGCAGGACTGTGAGCTCAGACGAGGAAATATGTAACCTGTTGCAGCTTACAAAAAAGAAAGTGCCTTGGTAGGAATTTTAAGTCCTGAACGCCAGCACCACAGTCTGCTTCTAAGCAGGGGTTAGCATCCCAAAGTCTACTAGGATTTGGGGTTCAACCACAAGACTGTCTTTACACAAACAGGACCTGAAAGTCACACCAAACGGCAGAGCAAGACCTTGGGCAAAGCAGCTGAGTGGACCAAGTTATTTTGTGCTGTGTTTTTAAAATAAAAGAATAATAATAAGAAGCCAAGGAAAGCTTGGCTACCAAATTTGGCGTGGAAAGGAAGACACGCCAAGGACGACTAAGCGGGGAGGTGGGAACAGGAGGGAGGAGAGAGCGGAGAGAGCTCGGCGCGGACGTCAGGAACAAAAGCTCTGGCAGAGTCTGGCGGAGGCACTCGGGGAGCATAGGGTGTTTTGAATAATTATTGAAATTAGCATGTGTCTGCGCCATCCTGTGGGTGTGGCGCGGAGCAGAGTGTAAACTCTAGCGAGGCTGGAGCAAACATTGGATTAGCGGCAGCAGCCTGCCAGCCAGCCCTAGGAGTGCGGGGACCCGCGCGCTGCACGCCGACCGGCACTATGGCCTCTTCTCAAGGGAAGCAGGAGCTGAAATTCGCCGACTGGATGGCAACTCTGCCCGAGAGTATCCACAGCATCCCCCTCACTAATTTAGCCATCCCAGGTAGGCGCGCGGAGGCTGCCGGCGGGGCGCTCCGCTGGCTCGCACTCCACCTGCCCCTCCCTGCCTTCTCTGCCACTAAGTGGGAACTTGCCACCGCACCTGCGGGAGGGAAACTCATCTCCAGGGTGGGTCTCGGGTCGGGCGAGTGTTTGCCCCCGGTGGCCCGGCGTCAAGGTGATTGCCTTCCTCCTTCCCGGCTTTGGAAGCAGGCTGTAAGCGCAGGGCTGGGGCATGCGAGAGGCTCGGGTCTTGTGTGGTGCCTCGCGCCCCCTCCCACGATTTTCACCATAGATTTTGGGGATGCAAGGTGATTTCTGGGTCTGTAGGGTGGCGGTGCGTGGTGAGCTCAGGCTAGTGTCCTGGGGGCTCGTCTCTGGCGAGTGAACGCGGGCTCCATCCCTGGCAGGGAATTGAGTGGATTTGGTAGATTTCTTTGTGAAACCTAGTCGAGACATTAATATTAGTCCCCAATATCCTCTAAAAAAGACAAAGCGCTTTCCGAAGAGTGATGAAAGTTCAGGGACAGGGGGCGGCGCGATCACTGCCCTTGACCGAGAGCGGAAGGGGGCGCGGGGAAGAGGGCAGCTCTGTGGTCTGCATGGCCCCGGAGGGCCTGGCGGTGTGAGCACCACCGGAGCCCGGCCGGAGTGCGTGATAGCGACGAGTAGCGCCCGGGTTAGGAAAGCAAGCCCTTTGCGGCACGATGTGTTGGCTTCTCAGGACAGAAACCGAACAGGGGAACCTGTGCGAGCAGAGGCAGAGGAGTGGGAGAAGGGATTGCGCTGGTGTCCAAATAACCTACAAGGGAGGAAGGAAGCCTGGGCAAATCGAGGAAGAGAACGAGGTTTCAAGAGACTTCAGCATGACGCGCACGCACGTCTTGGACCAAAGGACTGGGGAGGTTTCTGGGGCGGGAGCGCGCTATGGCCTCTGTCTCAGGTTTCTGGAGGAAGGGTCGTTTCAGGGCAGCCTACGACGGTGACAATTGTTGACAGAGCCATACCTCGCTACCGATTTGTCTGTGCGCTTGGGCTGAGGGAGCAGACACCAGATCCTTCTAGGACCGGGTTGGAGGGCAAATTACTGATTGGTAACCCACCTTCTCCACGATCTGAGCCTGGTTATCAAGTTCGACCTCCTGGTCTGATTCTTTTTGATCTCGCCCTTACCAGCTCCCCCTCTCAGCTACCGTGGAAAACAGAACCAGAAGCGCCGGACTTGATCAGTAACTCAAATCAATGGTCGGTCGTTAGTCAGTTGAACGCTTGGCAACGACCTGAGGCACTGGCCGCCCCCTGAGCGCAGTCCCTGGGAGAGTTTGTTTCCTTTTGCCTTTCTTCAAGAGGTAGATTCCCAAGGGCCCAGGGATCTCCAAGGAAAAGAATAGGCCAGCTTCTCCACTCTGCCCTTGCCCTGCTACAGGGTAAACTGGGGATTGCTCTGTTGAAGGAGACATTGGAAAGCACACAACTTTGTTGGCAAAATTCCATTCTCACTTCCATAGGTGTTCCCATCCTCTAGTCTTCATTCGTTTGTATTTCATTTGTAGACAGCTACTTTCACATGCTATCATCTGAGCATTTGTGCGCACACAGAAGGTAAGAAGGGCAGATGGCATTGCCAGCCTTCTGCTAGGTGACTCTAGGGACGCAGGGTGTTCAAAAGGCCTGTGTTCTCATAGCTAGTTCTGAGATGTATACTGTGTCTGAGTTTACCTTACTTTTCTATAACACTTCACCATTTTTTTTTTTTTTACTGTGGTTAAACTGTATGTAACAAATTGTTTCCCTTTTCAGCATTCTTTACATGTGCAATTCACTGTGACATTACCAAAACCAAACCAAACTCACTGCAGTCGAGACCCCTCCTTAGATTTCTGGGGTGATATCACTATGGAAGTAGATTACTCAATCTTCCTTCCATGGAGTGGCTGGTGGGTTTGAACCACCAACCTTCTGGTTAGCAATCAAAAGCCTTAGGCACTACACCACGTTAGTTAGTTATGTTTGTAATGTTGTTCAACCATTACCATTATCTGTTTCCAAATTCTCCCATCATTCTTAACAGAAGTTCCCTGTCCCCTAAGCAGTGAGTGCTCCCTTTCCCCTCCCTCCCACTCGCACCTGGTAACCACTTATAAACTTTGGTCTTTATACTTGCCAATATTATATATTTTGTGTAAGTAGACTAAAGCACTGCTAGGTACACTGACTGGCTCATGGCTCATGCAATTCTTCCAAAAATCCTGTGAAGCAGTCAGTGCTGATATGGTTATCTCCAATTTACAGATGAAAAAGCTGCACTTAGTCAGGCAAATGCCCTTCAGTTTGGTGATCTGACCCCTAAACCAGACCTTAGGAAGGATCTTCTAGGAATTTTTGGAGGGAAAGTCTTTGGGGTTCCTATCTGGATGATTCAGCAACAAGAAGTACTAATCAGGATGAGGGGATAAGGAGGTAGGCATTAGCAAGAGAGGGCAACTTTCCTCTTTTCCCCATGAGATTTGCTATTGACCAAGACCTCTAGTTTCCAAATTGAATATCTGAGGCCAGTGACTTTGGTATTCTGGTAGTCTGAGAGTAGACATAAAGGTGATGGCATCGGGACACCATGGGAATTTTCACTGTCTTCCCAATGACATCTCTAAATATTATACACAAAGTTGATTCCTTGAAAAGCCTCCCTTGCCTACCCCCAACACCTGAGTTAAAAAAGTAAATACGTAACAAATTCACCACCCTTGAATTCCTTCGTGATTCTGTGAAATAGAAATAGATTTGGTAGATCCATACAAACCATTTCAAACTGTGTTTGAAAATGTCTTCTTTGGTACTTCTCTGCATTATTTAACATTGATCATTTTTGGAGGAAAAAAGACAGCCAAACTTCGGTAGTCAGAGAAGACTAATTGGAGACTATTAAATACTAATGGAATAATTGCCTTAAAATCATGCTAATAGCTTCCTGGCTGCTACATGTTTACTAGGCCAGTTGCTGCAGCTTGAATTAAGTAATTATCTCCACCATTTAAAACCACTCCTGGTGCACCACACCAGCATCTCTGTTGAAGGGGAACTGCTGTTAGGTCATTCACAAAGCCTCAGGTTTCCTTAGGTGTAGCACCTGGAAAATGAAGAGCTGCCTAATTATGAGGCCCCACACCACTGGGGTGGCTGACCCAGATCACTCAGTGCTAGCAGAAAGAACAATCTGCAGGTGTGCAATGTCTCCCACCACAGTGCAGTTCTGACATCTCTAAGTAGTTCGTAAATGTCTGTATCCTGAAAGCTTTCAGAACCACATTGATCTTTGATCTTTGACTACTTTATATTTAAATAGCCTCATGATTTGCTATTGACTGGGCTGAGGCATTAAGTTGGTCATTGGTATTAGTTATTTTACTTTCAATTTATTTTTCAAAGCAATGGCACTACCAGAACACATTGACAGTTACTGTGATGCCAGTCTCGTTTATCTTTTCTTCCTCTCTCTGATGGTACCAAACAAAGCTTTCCTTCATATTCCTTTTGTTAACAAGATCCTGGCACTTGGATTATGAAGAATGCTTCTTTTCACCACAGGCAGGTGAGAGAGGATAAACAGAGATGGAGACAGGAAGACAGGGTATACTATTTGGATAAATTTCTATTTTTGAGGCAGAGTTCTAACTCTATCATCACAGTGGCTCCAGAACCATTTTAAAGAGATCCATCATGAGATCAAGCAAAGTGTTGGGTGACCTGGGCAAGATGTTATAATATAAGGTGCTGGCCATCTGGCTGTGTTCAAAAGGTAAATGATGCAAACCTTCTTCATATATTGCAGTAAATGAACCATAAATAATGAAATATATGGCAAAAAATTGTGGGGCTGGAACTTCAGAGAGAGAGCTTATGTTTTCTTTAATAGGGAATTGTTTATTCTTTAAGCTTTTGGGGAAGAAAGAAGTGCTTTTGAAACCAATGATCATACATGTGAATTTTGTTCATTTCCTTCTGAAAATGTCACTATCCGTGGAAAAGAACAGTTTTACTTAGGGAAACAAGATGTTTATACAGCTCTGATTTCTTGTGCTCTTGAGTCCACTTTTCCCTCACAGCAATACCTTCTTCTTGTTGCTAGTGTTGCTGGAGCCAACTGTCCCCTTCCTTCTGCTTTGGAGCTCTGGTGGTGTAGTGCCAAAGACATTTGACTGCTAACCAGAAGGTTGGTGGTTCAAACACACCAGCCACTCCATGGAAGAAAGACTGGGCAATCTACTCCTGTAAAGATTTACTGCCTTGGAAACCCAAAGGGGGTCGATATGAGTTTAATCGACTTGATGGCAGTGAATTTGGAGTTTTTGAGTTTTATTTCCACTTTGATCAGGTTGACACAATCTACAGGTTAAGTGTGGTGCTGGGTCTAATTGTACAAACTTCTTTAGAAAGGCACTCCCCGCCCCCCATCTTTTTAGTCAGTATAGTGATATGGAAGCCAATCTTCCCAAAGCAATCGAAAAGCAACACCATTGTCCAGGGTTGATATCCCCTTCCAATGTCCAACTTTATTTTTGATTTTGCTTAAAAGGAAAAGCTGAAGAGTAATTGGCCACATTTGTTCTAGTGACATTTTTTTTCCTGATGAGTTGAATTGAATTTCCAACTATCACCAACTATTGTCACTCAATGTAAATGAACTCTGGTGGTACAGTGCTTAAAGCATTTAGCTGCTACCCAAAAGCTCAGTAGTTCAAGCCCACCATCCACTTTGTGGAAAAAAAGATAAGGCAGTCTGCATCTGTAAAGATTTCTAGCTTTGGGAGGAGCTCTGGTGGTATAGTGCCTAACGCATTTGACTGCTAACCAGAATGCCAGCGGTTCAAACCCACCAGCCACTCAGAAGGAAGATTGGGCAAGCTATTTCCATAGAGATACTGCCTTGGAAACCCAAGGAGGGGTTACTATGAGTCGGATCTGACTCAACAGCAGTGAACTTATAGGGGTCACTATTAGTTGGAATCAACTCGATGGGTGTGAGTTTAGTTTTTTGGTTTTGAACAGTTTGCTGAGTGTGTTCCCATGCACACATGTGCTTTTTACATGTTCTATCAAAACTCCTCTAAGGTCTGGCTACTCAAAGTTATTCCAGGGTCCAGCAGCATAGGTACGCCAGGGAGCTTGGTAGCAATGTGGCATCTCAGACCCCACTCCTTTGTTGTTGTTGTTAGTTGCTGTTGAGTCAGCTCTGACTCATGTCAACTCCATTTATAACAGAATGAAATGTTGCCCAGTTTGGTGCCATCTTCAGCATTGTAGGTATGCTCAAGTTTATTTTTGCAGCGACTGTGTATTTTGAGTGCTTTGCAATCCAGGGAACCCATCTTCCAGAACTTTATCAGAGAATAATCTGTTGTGATGCACAGAGTTTTCGTTGGCTAATTTTTGGAAGTAGATTGCCAGGCTTTTCTTACTCATCTGTTTTAGTCTAGAGGCTTCACTGAAACCTGTCCAGCATTTGTGCTCCTGCTGGTATTTGAAATACCAGTGTACAGCTTCCAGCATTACAGCAACATACAAGGTGGACGAGAGGTGGTGGACTCCACTCCTTAGACTTATTCACTCACAATGTGCATTTTAGCAAGATCCCATGGTGATTAATGTTCACCTTTAGATTTTGAGAAACCTGCTCTAAGGGGACCTTTCTGTAAGTGGTAGAACCAAATTTAAAGGTGTGTCTATGTACTGGGCTCTTTCTCTTAGACCCTAGACTCTCTCCATGACTGTGTAAATTTGCGGTCAAGCTAAAAGCCAGAACTCCATTTTTGACTCAAGGTTAATGGCCCACTTTGGGAACATTAAAATTCATCAGGCACCTTGAACAACAAATGTGGTTTAATTGCTACTTAAGTGTTCAAATTAGGTCACTGAGATAAATGTAAAACCTTTCTCTTCATTTCCTTGAAGTCCTGCTGCTTGTTGGTATCTGCCATCAGCAGTGCTTAAAATTAGCCCATCTGGTGCTACCAATGGTTACCAATGCCACTTTAGAAACATCCCTGTGCTGTTTTTTTGTCCATTTGGTCTCATGCTTTGTTGTGTACAGGTCCAACTACTTTTGTTGTATCTTTAAATTGCAGGTTGACTTAATTTCCTTATAAGCTAGAACTTTTTAATACTGCTCTTGCATAAAAGTAGCATCATGAATATATAATGTGATGACAATCAGGATCAGAAAGCCATCAAACACGGAGGAAAACAGTAAATCAGTTTCTGACAGAAAAAAAAAATCATTCTTTTTTGTATTTGCAAGCCAAGCTCCATTTATTTGAAGCATGGCTTATGCAGGAATAGAAACAAGAATAAATGTGGTTATAACTCAACTCGTTTGAATTTCAGTTATTTGGCATCATCAATGTTCTAAAATAGTTAAGTGCCAGGAAAAAACTCCTCAAATTGCTAAAATGGATGCCACAAAGTTATTTTTGTTGTTCTGTTTTTTCTTGTGGTAAATACATAAGTAACAAATCGTTTGCAATTTCAACATTCATTAGGTATACAATTCAGTGACATTAATTATCATGTTGTTCAACCATCACTGTTGTTTCCAGATTGTCCCACTACCTTTAGTAGAAGATCAGTGTCCCCTAAGCAGTGAGCTCTCTTTTCCTTTTCCCCTCTCACTCCCAGAGACCACTAATAAAATTTGGACTCTGTACACTTGTTTATCCTATATAATCTATGTCAGTGGAATGATGCACTATTTTTCCCCTTGTGATTGACTTACTTCACTCAGCATAGTGTTTCAAGTTTCATCCGTGTTGTAGTGTATTTCAGGGCTTTGTTTCTCTTTGGGGCTGAGTGATATTCCATTGTATACATATTCTACATTTTATATATCCATTTATCTTTGATAGACATTTAGGCTTCTGGCTATTGTGAAGACTACTGCAATGAACACTTGTTCCAAGGCTTTTTTTTGCATTCCTGCTTTCATTTCTTTTGGTTTTATGTACGTAGGAGCAGAATTACTGGATTATATGTTAACTCTAGGTTCAACTTTTAGATGATCTGCCAAACTATTTTCATAGCAATAAATGAATACTGATTTCATCTCATTCTCTCCAATACCTATTGTTTTCTGTTTTTTTTTTTTTGTCAAATCATAGCCATCTTAATGGGTGTCCAGGATACCACAAAGTTTATATGTTAAGGCTCATATAATAATAAAAATAATAAGATGTCTTAAACTGTAGCTTAGAGTTTATTTTGCCTTATTTCGTTCCATCCCAACCCAATCAGAATAGAAAGGGGAAATTACAAAGAAGAGGAAGAAGATTGTTGAGTGGTGCATGCTGGCAATAACATCAGGGGATATTTGTAAGGGAGGACTAACCAAAACAGGCACATAGACTCAAAGCTCGACTAGCCCCAAAGTAAAATCAGAGTCGTAATAATTGCCAGTCTCAACTTCTTTCCAATGCTTTCTTAATCGTCTTCCAAATAGTTTTAGAAATTTCTAAAGGGGTTCTTTGGATGTGTCCTCTACCATTTTCTTTTTTACTTTGACGGAGCTTTGGGGAGTTGTCACCTTTACTGCTGTAATAGTGGGACCGGTCTTCTAAAAACCTATGCCCAAAACATCACTGTTGGTGGTTGTCCCCACCAGAGCCAGTACAGTGACTGCAGAGGCCTAACATTGAGGATGCTAATGTAAAATAAGGGCCCTGTATTCCACTGTGGTCGAAAGCTCCTGGACCTGGGTTCTCTCATCGTGGATGCTGCCACTTCTAACTTCTATCCCCGCTGATTCTTTCTCCATCACTGCTGAAGCCATGAATGCTAACACTGCCTATACCTTTCAAGCTTTATGCCTAGTATGGGTGTCAACAAAAGACCTCTTGGAGTTTATATTGATTCTTTTGTTGTTGCCCCATCCCCTAGGACTCAGGTATGAGTTTATGAATATTGAATAGAAGAGAATCTTTGGGATAGATTTTGTGCTATTTTTTTGCCTCACTTTTAATGCTAGTTCAATCTCTATGCATGTGTACCAACTTTCTCTTAGGATAGCTTCTTTTCCAGGACGCTTCTTGATTTATCTTACAAGAACATCTCTGTTGGCCTTCTCTAACCATATCTCTGGATGATCTCCAAGGAGCCTCAGTCCTACTAGGAATATAGTTGTGGTCCATATTGCTCCCACCACATAGTCTGGGGTGATGTAAATAGAACCACATAGTCTGACATACCTAAAGTAATCCCCAAGAGCACCACAGTATTAAAGAACATTAGAGTAATTGATGTGCTCTGAGCCATAAAGAAAAGATATCACACACACACACACACACACACACACACATACACACCTTAATTTTTGCTTGAATGGATTGGCTCTGTTTGGAAAACATATCTATTACCACCAGTGAGGCTGCCTTTTTCACACACAAACATTAGTTGGTTTTTAGAAACCAGAGACCAAGCCACCATGACAGGCACTCAAGAAACTCCAAGATACAGTCATGGAACTTGATGTCCTCAAGAAGCTTCTGTATCTTATTATGTCTCCCAGCTTGCATATGTTTAGGATCAGTCTCAGAAGATTGGAGACTAGAAAAGTATCTAAATTATTTCTCAAGGAAAGGAAAAATGAGAGAGCAACTTAACACAATTCAGATGGAATTCTGTCGCCAGAAGCTTTCAATGGCACCATATGCTTTTATTATGCTCTATTAAGAGAAGAACATAGGTCAGGATTAGTCACCTCCAGAGACCAGGTACTGAAACAGATGCTCATTGATTTGTTAGCTATGCTCTTGTTATGTTCCTGTGTTTCATTACAGATCCCAGAAGTGGACTGCTCTTATACCACTCTGTCTTAAATGTCATAGAATATTATGTTTCACATGGAAGAATTCTTCGTGAGTTAATTTTTATGTAGCAGTCATGTTTACCTTTCGTTAACATTATAAATGATGGCTTTGTTCCTCAATTTACAAGGAGAATTTTAATTCATGAAGGAAAATGGACTACGATGAATGGTGATCATAGTTTCCTGCTGAGCTTTTCTGGAGCCTCCCTTTATCTTTTTGTACATGATGATGGTGACATTGTGGACTAGTGAGAACTCATCCCAATGCATACTTCAGGCTTTATGCCCTTGTTGCCATATGAAGGAGGAGAGCCAGGGCTGCCTCACTACAGATTTAACCCTAAGCACACACCTGCATCACCTGCCTCTGGAAAGAGGTGGTCAGGAGGAAGTAAAGTTGATACAGAGAGGGGCTGCAGACTATCATGTATTGTCCAGTCTCCATTATCCCCTCATGTCCTCATTTCTCTTACTGGCTCTAATCCCTTAGTCTAGCATTAGCATCACACCCTTGAAAATGTCCCTAATTCTCTTGCATCACTCTTTCCTGTTCTCCTTAACTGAAAAAACTCCAAGCCAGTAAAACTCAACTCTCCACCTATTCTGGTCCTACACTTCAGTGGCTAAACATTGCTGGAAAAAAGAACACAGCTGAACTGTGAGTCCCTTAAATAAGTACATAATACTGACAGACAGTCTTACTACACTCCCCTAGCAAATTCATTTACCTATTTTCTCCAATGATAATTTCATACCTTTGTCTTGCTTTTCAAATCAACACTTCTTCCTCACATTATTGTAAGCTGATGATCACATTTTTATTTTATAGAAAAAAATAGATGTAAACAAACAAGGATTTCCTCAATTTCCCATCATCTAAACCATCAACCCATCTGCATTTATTTCTGCACACGCTGTATTGCCTTTAGTTAAGAGGAAGACAGACGTGAATCTGCTCCATATAAGCCCAACTTTTCCAGTTGTGCTGTAGATCCCATTGCCTCAAAACTTTTCAAATGTTACTTTCAAGTTATCCCCCCCTCCCTTGCTTCATCATGTTATTCTTTTTCTAGGATTCATTCCAGTCACACAAACATAACTCAAAAATCTCCATTCTAATAAAGGGGCACTCATTGCTTAGAAGACACTGTTAAAGGTGATGAAAAAATTCAGAAACACATAATGATGTTGGTAGCACAACATAGTGAACATAATTAGCGTCACTGAAATGTACAGGTAAAAAATTTCAAAATGGCAAATGTTTTGTTACATATGTTATCTCTCTCTCTCTCTCACACACACACAAAGCTTCTTTTGATGCCACATTTTTCTCCACCCACTTCCCTACTTCTCTGATCCTTGTAAAAATATTTTCTCTGTCTTCAAGTCTTTATCCCTAACCCACTCTATTCTCATTGTTTCCACACCACAGCACTATTAAAGTTGTTCTTACAAGGTTGCCAATAAACTGTATTTTACCAAAGCTAATGATTTATTTTCTATCATACTTTACTTTTCAGCAGCATTTGATGTGGTTGACCATACTTCTCTTTTTGAAACACATTTTTCCTTTGACATCTTACTGCATTTGCCTTGCTTTTCATACTTCAGTGGTCATCTTTGCTAACTACCCCTACTTTTTTTGACATCAAAGGAAGTGATGGAGTACCCAGGGCTCAGGCCTTGACATTTTATTTTTATAGCTACTTTTTCCCCTTAGGTGACAATGCCTAATCTGATGGTTTGAAGTTACATATATTCTGATCACTTTCAAACTTATATCACTATCCCAGATCTCTTGTTGACCTCCATCCTCAAATATCTCACTGCCTTCCCAACATTTGCATTTGAATGCTCTATAGATATCTTAGG
>NW_006921862.1:2324390-2326974 GCF_000298275.1 Orycteropus afer afer
GGCCACAAACCTTCAATTTGTGAAAAATGTGGTATCAACAAAGTCCAATAAAGTGAACTGCTCTAAAGCAAGCAAGGTATGACACAATCTGTTAACACAATCAAAAAAAAATATATATATATACATATAAAGATATGTAAATGTTACAATTTTCATCAGGGGAAAAGTGGGTCCCAGAAATTTCACATACCTGAATGATTTGTCAGTAATTAAAAGAGGAAGTGATGCTAATCTACATCCGGGATAAAGGGAAGTCTCATACTGTGAAAAGTGAAGCGACCTGGGAGGCAGAAGACCTCAGATTGCAGTTCTGTCTCTGCCACCAACTCGTGGAATCTTGTACAAGTCACTACACTCCATTGGGTCTCTGGTGTCATATCTGGTGATGTGACACTGCTTAGGTTTGACCTCGTGGGCACACTTGGTTTAAACCATGGCTCTCTTACTTAGCAGTTGGGATCTCAAGAGAGTCCCTAAAAACCTTCTGAGGTATCATCTCAGCTTGAAAGCAGAGATAATAGCAGTACAAACTTCATATCCTTTGTTGTGAAGGTTCGATAAAACACTACATGTAATATACTTGTCACAAAGTGAGTGGTCAAAAAAATATAGCTATTCTTGTCATTAAGTCATGTCTAACTGACCTCATTTTTATATTTTCTTTGCTATACATAGGGTCTTTGCCTGGGTGTGTCTGGTTCCATGCTTTCCTAAGCTCATTTTTCCTCATCTCCCCTTAGTCAAAGCCATTAACTTTTCTCCCCTTCCTACCAGTACAATGGAAATGACTATCTTCTTTATTTTCATCTCTCACCCCTAGCACAGCCTGGAATGTATTTAGGTTTTAGTATATAATTTTTGAATGAATGAATCCTGATGTTGTCCCAGCTGTATTATGGCATCACCAACTCCGTCAAGATGAGATATTGTTTCTCATGCATATAAAAGTTATGATTACACTACAAGGTAGTCTATTAAGCATGCAATAATGTGTCTCTGAGCAGTGTGAATCCTAACATTATATACTCGGGAAGATGTTTTCAACAAAAGGAATTCAAAATCTTCCTATCTATTATTTCATTAACCCTCACCAGCAGGGCATTAAAGAGAACAAAATACATTAGTCAGCTGCCACACTAAAGAAGCAGAAGCCTAAGAAAGGTAATATGATTTAGGCATCTCCTTCAAACAGTGAATCTGTAAATGGAATAAGAGGAAGAAAAAACAAGATAATTAACCTCACAGCCAGGTACAATGTTTAAGAAGATATCTTGGTGTTAGAACCTCAACAAATTATGAATACTGCAGAAAACTGCAAGGCAAACCTCTGGGTAATTATTTCATAAACAAAAAACTTGATGTGACTGGGGCAAGTTTATTTTACGTAAGTTCCTACATATATCTTTTAAAACATAAAGGATCTCTTAATATTAAAGAGAAGCCATTGTGAACTCATCAGGAAAACACTAATCTCAAGTGCTTTGGATTAAAGGAGAACTTGAAAAGCAAGTATAAAGTTTACTATCTGTTAGCACAATCAAAGAAAAATAATCCCATTCACTTGAGAAATCAAGTGAAAATAGAGATGAGTTAGTTTTACATTATTTGTGAGATTAAGCAAGCACACTTATAGCAAAGAATACTAGACTGGGAACCAGATGACTGAGTTCAAGGTCTGGTTCTTCGACTACCTAGAGGAGTGAAAGAAAAACACTAGGCATCTATGAGCCTTCATTCCCTGTCTGTAAAATGGGAATTAAAACCTTATCTGCCTTATAAGACTGTTGGTATACAAATAAATATCTCTAGATATCTTTGTAATATCTAAAATGCTTTATAAGCCAAAGATAAAATGATTTTAAAAGTAATTTTAAAATATACTAATACTTAATAGTATTTAATCTTGAAAAATGACTGCTGAATCAGATGACATGTTTTCGAAACAGAAATTCACATTAATTTTATATTTAATAGTTTTGTGTAAGTTCTCAGCTTCTAGCTGAAAGGGTTTGAACCCATCCAAACCATCTCAGAAGACAGGCCTAGAAATCTGCTTGGAAGGTTCACAGCCCTATGAAGCAGTTTTACTGTTTACGCAGGTCACCTTGAATCAGAATTGACTAGATGGGAACTAACAACAACAACAACAACAAATACTTATTTAGATTTGAACTTCCACTTTTTTGCCCTCTCCTCTCCAAGCAAAACACAAATTAGATGGTATAACCTTACCAATTCTGGGATTAACATACGTATTTTTTAAAGGCTTAAAATGCATTGATATAGATCTCCTGCCCTTTTGAGAAAGCAATTATTGATACCACCATCATAGAGTGGGTGAAACATAGCGTAAAGGTGTTGAAGGACTTGCTCTGCTTTAGGGGTCCAGAATGCTGGTTAGGACCCAAAAAGGTCAATGTCCATTTTAACATTTAAATTGGGAGAAGGAAAGACTGAGTCTATATGTATAATTTTCAATATTTTGTTAGTTGACTTGGCAAAGTAAATCCTTAATACTAATCAAGTATGTGACTTAAAATCCAAACACACACACACACTGTACACACACACACACACACACACA
>NW_006921862.1:2327229-2328808 GCF_000298275.1 Orycteropus afer afer
GAAACACTGCCTTGTCCTCTGCCAGCCTCACAATCCTTGCAGGCCTGTTCATAAAGTTTTCCAGTAATATATCAGACAGTGTTTCACTACTATTCATAAGGTTTTCATCGGCCAAGTCTTTGAGAAGTAGGTGGCTTCTTCCTTCTTCCAAGTCTATCTAAGCCCTCCACCATGGGTAAGTCTGCCGGCATTTTGCAACACAGTGGCATAGCCTCTAGCCTCACAGAAGCTACACATAAGCTACCACAGGATGACAAACTGATAGACAACTTCATCTGCCTTGTTGTTGTTGTTGTTATGTGCCATCGAGTCGGACCCAACTCATAGTGACCTCTCCTTGGGTTACCGAGGTGGTATAACTATGGAAGTAGATTGCCCAACTTTCCTTCCAAGGAGTGGCTGGTGGGTTTGAATCACCAGCCTTCTGGTTAGCAGTCAAGTGTCTTAGGCACTATGCCACCAGAGCATTAACCCCTTTGCACCAGTCTACCTCAGGCCCTGGCCTTAATACAGAGCCAACCCAAGCGAAAAACAGTGTGGTTTTTAGGTATTAGGCAAATACTATTGCCAAATACTATAAAATCAAAAACACCAAACTCATTGCTATTGAGTCTAATCTGACTCATAGTGACCCCTCCTTGGGTTTTCAAGGCATATCTCTAAGGAAGTAGATTGCCCAGTCTTCCTTCTAAGGAGTGGCTGGTGGGTTTGAACTGCCAGCCTTCTGGTTAGCAGTCAAATGCCTTAGGCATTACACCATCAGAGCTCCCACCAAACCATAGTAGATCCCATTAAGCTGTTTAACTGGCCTTTGGACCAATTGTTCATTGTTGTTGTTGTTATGTGCTGTGGAGTTGGACCCGACTCATAGGGACCCCCTTCTTGGGTTTCCGAGGCAGTATCACTATGGAAGTAGATTGTCCCATCTTCCTTCCGAGGAGTGGCTGGTGGGTTTGAACCTTTCCGAGGCAGTATCACTATGGAAGTAGATTGTCCCATCTTCCTTCCGAGGAGTGGCTGGTGGGTTTGAACCATCAGCCTTCTAGTTAGCAGTCAAGTGTCTTAGCCACTATGCTACCAGAGCTCCTAATTGTCCATTAGCGTAATAAAACATCTGAATAATAGTCTGGCTTTAGGGAAAAAAAAAATTCTTCAAAACAATTAGAGGGTCAGGGTTGATGTTTTCTTCCTCAAAAACTTTGCTCAAAGTCAGGCCCTTAGAATCATGCTAGCCCCTGGAATGGAGGAAAGACCCAGGGGATCCCAACCTGTGTCTGGGTAATAGAAGATGGCAACCTGGAATCTGTATATTCTCTATCATAGAAGGGCAGTCTCTAATTACGTTGACACAGAGAAACTGTTCTTAATCCAATAACCTTGAAAATAATATTCAGGTCCTAAATTTAAATAGGAACTCTGGTGGCATAGTGCCTAAGGCCTTTGACTGCTAACCAGAAGGCTGGCGGTTCAAAGCCACCAGCCTCCTTGGAAGAAAGATTGGACAATCTACTTCCATAGAGATACCACCTTGGAAACCTAAGGAAGGGTTGCTATGAGTTGACTTGATGGCAGTGAGTTT
>NW_006921862.1:2330508-2331045 GCF_000298275.1 Orycteropus afer afer
GGTCATTAGGGGTAATAGTGAGTGGTACCACTCCCATTTCCATCCCTTGTTCCTGGATCTGTGAATCCTGGCTATTGGAGAAACAGAACCATATATATATTAGATGCTGGTTTAGAGCATATACAGCCTCTTGGAAAACATTGCCTCAACCCGTCAAGGTATTGCCACCTAGCTGACACTGTAATTGTGTTTTCAGTAAGCCATTCCATCATCTTATGAAGCCAGATGCTTCTGGATGATGGGGAGCTTGGTAAGAACAGTGAATTCCATGAGCATATGCCCATTGCTGCACTTCATTTGCTGTGAAATGAGTCCCTTGATCTGAAGCAATGTTGTGTGGGATACCATGACAGTGGATAAAGCATTCAGTAAGTCCACGTAGGGTAGTTTTGGTAGAAGCATTGTGTGCAGTGGAGGCGAATCCATATCCAGAATAAGTATTTATTCCAGTAAGAACAAAATGCTGTCCTTTCCATGATGGAAGTGGTCCAATGTAATCAACCTGCCACCAGGTTGCTGGCTGATCACCCCAAGGAA